>NW_028281288.1:0-28166 GCF_059751285.1 Brachycentrus maculatus | reverse complement strand
TCCCAACCCCAACCCCAACCCCAACCCCAACCCCAACCCCAACCCCAACCCCAACCCCAACCCCAACCCCGAAAGATCATCGTAAAAGCAGATATTTGATTAAAAATGATATACAATACAAAATTCTCATATTTATTAAGACATTGAAAATATTGAAATTAAAACAAGCTCATTCGATTGCTAAGCTTTCTTTTAAAGCGTATCAGATCTTCACTTTGATAATTCCTATAGAGCCGATATAATAGCACATCACTATTGCTGGTATAAAAGAAATACACAATAAATACAAATAATTGATTACTTTGCTTTTATAATATAAATTTGATTAAGTAATAGTAGCCATGGAACAAGCAGACAACTATCTAACAAAGTAACAGATTGACTAGTTCAACGAAAAATCTAAAATTCTCAAACCACAGTATTATGAAGATATCCCACATCTTACCCCGAATTCTCCACAAGTTATCAGTCGTCAGGCGACTCTCAATATCGGCACAATTGGCCATGTTGCCCATGGTAAGTCGACTGTTGTTAAAGCCATCTCAGGAGTCTAGACCGTCAGATTCAGGCAGGAGAAAGTCAGAAATATCACAATTAGATTGGGTTACGCGAATGCAAAGATATTTAAATGCCCAAAGTGTCCTGCCCCCTAGTGCTTCACATCTTACCCTAGTTCGAAAGAAGATGCACCTCTCTGCATGAATAAAGGATGCAAGGAAACTCTATCACTGCTGAGACATGTTTCGTTCTGCGATTGCCCAGGCCATGATATCTTCTTGTCAACAATGTTAACAGGAGCAGCTGTGATGGACGCCGCAATGCTTCTAGTCGCTGCCAATGTCGACTGCCCTCAACCCCAAACCGCTGAGCATTTAGTAGCACTCTAGATAATGAAACTAGATTACATGATAATCCTCCAAAACAAAATCGACATCGTATTCAAAGACCATCAACAAACAAAGAACAACTACAAACAAATAAAATAATTCATGAAAGACACAAGATGCAAGAATGCGCCAATTATCCCAATTTCAGCTCAGCAGAAATACAATATCGATGCCATTCTCTAAGCTATATGTTAAATACCTGTGCCTGCTCGCAAGTTGGAAGTCCCACCCAAAATGATCATCATTCGTAGTTTTGACGTCAATAAGCCAGGATCTGAAATCAGTGAGCTAGTCGGGGGCGTTGTTGGAGGAAGTATCTTGCAGGGGGTTTTAAAAATTGGAATGTAAGTGTAAATTCGACCTGGAACCCTAAAGAAAGATGTCAAGAATAATCTCATTTGCACTCCGATCAGGACTCGAATTGTCTCATTACTGGCTTAAAATAATGATTTGTTGTATGCCGTGCCAGGGGGACTCATCGGCGTCGGACTCATGATTGACCCGAGTATGACCCGTAACGACCAAATGGTTGGAAATGTGCTGGGAGCAGTCGGCCATCTCCCCGACATATACACCGAAATAGATATAAAATTCCACTTAATGAGAACTCTCTTGGGCGTTAAAAAGTAAGGTTAAGGCAAACAAGTGATAAAAATCAAAAAGTTGGCAGTAGACGAGGTTCTCAAATTCAATGTCGGATCCACAGAAACCCCTGGAAAAATCATAAAAGTTATAGATGTAAGCATAAATTATAATTAAGGATATCATAAAGGTTAGCTTGAATCTGCCAATTTGCACGAGTCTTGGCGAAAATGTGGCATTCAGTCGGCGATTCGAAAAGAAGTATAGGCTCATAGGGTATGGAGAAATCAAGGCAGGAAAGAAGTTAGATCTATGAGTTCGAATGATAACAGTGTCAGACACATACATATATATAGCATAGGAATTATCGATGCATATATACAAACTATACAGAATATACAAACTATACAGAATATACAAACTATACAGAATATACAGAATATACAAAATATACAAAATATACAAAATATACGGCATATATGAATGATAATTATATTTAAAGCGATTATGAAATTATCTTGGTTGGCAATTATATAGTTAAACCTTAGAGATTACTCAGCAAGAACTTATCATTATTCATTTCGATTGCCAATTCATAGCATAGGATCTCTGATATTAACATGATCCGCGAGGACTTAATGTGGCTCAGAGGCATTCTCAGATAGATCGTTCATGTATTAAAGGTTGTCAGGCTCATTTTAGTCCCTCACTTGGTCTCTCACTTGCAGTTCTTACTCTAAATTTGCATTATTCCTTGCTGCTAGAAGCGACAAATCCTGGAAGTCTTGCCTGCAAATCGGACAGCTGAGGTTGGCTTTGCACCAGCTATCCAAACAGGCCTTATGAAATATATGCCTGCAGGGAGTTTCCCGTATCTTCTCGTCCTTTTCAAATTCGCAGAGGCATATTGAGCACTGTTATTTGTATTACTGTTCATCACTTTCCTCGATAAACTTATCATAATTCTTCTCAGGCATCAGAGCATTTATGGTCTACTTAAAAACCGATTATCTTTGTGCTTGGCTTCTTCTGCGATAGTATCTGTTTCGGAGTGAAAATAACGCAGAAACACAGAAGCTCATGGCAATCATGATCGATACGCCAACAAGTGCATTCATGATGATGGATAAAGTGAAAAGTGACTAATTCGAGCATTTTATCTCGATTTGCTCGACCGGCTGAGAGGACTCTACTGCCAGTTCGAGGCTGAATATAATCTTTGGAATCTATCCATTGTACTTGTTCCAAATTGATATGAGGAAAGAGCTTGATAACTCTTTGCACTTCCTTTATTTTGTCAATTCGAAACGTAGCACTTTGCTGGGATCCGGAAGCTCAGGGGTAAAATAACTATCGAGCTATTCTTACTCACCTGATAAGTTTATCCATATGTTCTCAGTAATGTTATCTGCTGCACAGAAGGTTATCGTGAGCCTGTAGATTGTTCTTTACTCGGGCTGATAATAAGCTAAGGTATAGTTATGCGTGATTTTGATCAGCGTCGGCACATTTTGGAGCACAATCGCTGAATATTGGCATTATGGGCCGACATAGCCTACATTGCAGAGACACATCTTAGAATTCGGCTCTACAATGCCATTATTTTGACATGTGGCATTAGTTTGATCGGAATCAGATGCCGCAAGCGTGAGTGCCAAGGAGATAAGGATATATATCATTTTGTGAGCCATTGAGAATGCTATAATTTTATGTCAAATCGATATGATTATCTATCTGTTAGTTTATGAGCTAATTAATTGGAATGTTGTTTATTTCTTATTAATTTTATTTGCCTCGAATAATAAGACTCCGCGATAATAAATATCATATTACGTGTGATGGATACTGTGAGGTTAGCCTGTTTCATATTTATGGCATGCACGTTTGGTAGTCTTCTGGCTAATTTTCATTTGATTGGGAAAGTGCAGGCTTTATCAGAGGAATTGCAAATGAATCAACAAGCCAGATAAGATTTTCAATAATAGAAAACAATTGAGATTGAGGAATAGGCCCTATCAAATGACGGTAACAACATTGATTTATAGCCCCACGAGAAAGGCAAAGACGAACTGGAGAAGACAAAAAAAGGGCATTCAAAGTAGTAGGCTGTTATAGAACCGAAGAAGACAAACAAAGGACATTCAAAGTAGTAGGCAGTTATAGAACCGAAGAAAAAAAACAAAGGGCATTCAAAATAGGAGGCTATTTTAGAACATAAGAAAAAAGACAAAGGGCATTAAAAGTAGGAGGCTGTTATAGAACCGAAGAAAAAAAACAAAGGGCATTCAAAATAGGAGGCTATTTTAGAACCTAAGAAAAAAAACAAAGGGCATTAAAAGTAGGAGGCTGTTATAGAAAAAGTGATTGAAGAAAAAAATGAACCGAAAAATAAAATTTAAGTCAAAGGGGATTCAAAGTAGGAGGCTGGATTAGAAAAAGTAAGTGAAGAATAAAACTAACCCAAGAATAATGTCCGATATAAATAAAAATTAGCCAATATTGTCTTAGAAGCGGCGAGTTAAATATGGGATGAGACGAAGCACGAGATTGAAGACTTGCATTTGGGCTAAAAAAAAGATATGCTTCTATAAAAGGCAGGCGAGGCGTGGGAATAGACAAAACATAAAATTGAAGACCTGCATTTGGCCTAAAAAGCAGGCGAAGCGTGGGAATAAACAAAACATAAAATTGAAGACCTGCATTTGGCCTAAAAAGCAGGCGAAGCGTGGGAATAAACAAAACATAAAATTGAAGACCTCCATTTGGCCTAAAAAGCGGGCGAAGCGTGGGAATAAACGAAACACAAAATAGAAGACTTGCATTTGGCTTAAAAGGCAGGCTAAGCGTGGGAATAAACAAAACATAAAATTTAAGACCTGCATTTGGCTTAAAAGGCAGGCTAAGCGTGGGAATAAGCAAAGAAGAGTTTGGGTTCATTTTTTGAGCTTTGAATTGTTAAACAAAGAAAATGAAGTAGCATTACTAAAAATTGACCTGAATCAAGAATTGGCGATTTTTTTGATTTTGTGATGAACTTCATTCATTTTATTCGAGTTGACATCCATATTATTGTTCAGGGTGTTTAAATGTCCACATTGCGAGCCAACTATCTAACTTATATAATTTCCTTGCTTCTTCATGTTCGCCACGCATGTCAATAATTCATCAAGAGCTTGATCTCGGTCATTGCTGGCTTGAACAGCAGGGAAATTCGTCTGCTGTTCCTGGTCGTTGATAACTCCCTTCTATGCCATATTTTATTAAATTTTAGAAGAAGTCGACTCTTCTGTTTTCGCCCATTTGGAAGGAATCACTTTTTATTTCAGATAGTACCAAAAAGAGGACAGAATTTTGGTTGACTTTTCAGCTTTCTTCACTTCTTCCGATAACTTCTTTTAATCTGCAGAAATATTGTCAAGAACTTTGCCTTGCTTATATAACTATAACGCTATATTGTTAGAGACTTGTTCAGATTAGTGAGCAATTTTGAGCAACTATTTAAACGGCTGAGCTGAGTGAATTTCTTGTGTTGACATTAGTCAGATTCAATGTATAAATTATTAATATTAACTGTTGTCTTCGATTTATAGGGCGAAGGTCTAATTAATTTTGGCATAGTTTGATTATATGCGATAATATCACTCACTAACTAAAAAGAAGCTTCCCGTATTTCGAGTGCCCTTCATAAGCGTATTTGATTTCGGACAATGGCATTTTTAAAAATATACGGTCTTTTTTCAGAGTTTTAATTTTGCTTTTCATTTCGATGAATCCGTAGTCTTACAGTTCAGACAATTAATGGTCGATATCTCGAATATTGCTCAAATTCAGTAGCTAATATATTTATTTCAGAGCCTTCATCAGAGTCGGTTCGGTCAGAAATAGATCATCGTATTTGCTGAGATGATTATAAATAGCAATAAGGACCATTTGCTGCCCGAATGGCAGAGTGTCAAATATAACTAACTTCTTCGTACTTATTGTGTTGAGACATTGATTCACATGCTCAATAGTCACAACAATAATGTCCAAATCTTCGCGGTTTTCAGGCAGCAGAATTTTACTCAGCTATTTCAAAAATTCGAAGACGTAACGCATATCGCTCTGCTTCATTTGCGTGAGTTTGTTTACTGTAAATTTGATTAGGTTGCCTGAAAATTGGATTTAAAGTGCTGTGAGTTTCTGAATCTCTGCTATTTTTTCCTCAATAATGGCAATCAGTTGCTCATTGGTGTAAGGGTTGAAGACGATGTTGGTTATATTTTCGACTTTTACATTCATATTCTCGCCGTGCCTTTATACTGCGTCGATCGTGTTTGAAATCCCTAAGAGTACAAGTGGTACATTTTTCTTTTGGAACAAATCGAAGAAATCTTCACTGAGCAACTCTGAACTCTTTTGGAAGAACAGCTCTATTTATTAGATGTAAAGGATAGTGGGCCCAAACTAAGTCGATTCGAGCAATGATATGAGCTGGAATGTGCTTTTGCACCTTGGGTCTTCCCTGCCAAATATTTCCTGAACCAAAAGCTACTGAATATTCTTTTTGTCGTTCACCGCATTGGCATTAAGATATATAACTCGATAGGAAGAGTTCCGTGCAACATAATTGGCGCATAAAGTCTTGCCAGTTCCCGGAGAGCCAGTTAACATGATAATTCTGCTTTTCTTTGGTTTTTACTTTGTCATCAGCCTCTTTATGGTCTTTTGAATGAGAGCTATTTAGTTCTATCGAAATTTGAATGTGTCAGGATTGTAGCATCCATTCAAGATCTTGCGAGCCTCGAGTATTCGCATATGAGGCGAGCATATTGATTCAGTCAGAATACTTTTCTATTGATAATCGACCGGGATGAGTGCTGTGCTCGGAGCTTTCTTTCGCGTCTTTTTAGTGTTCTTTGACATATTATTTATATTTTTATTTATATGTATATGTCGGGTTAATTGCTGAACCGATTTTGTATTTGAAATTCGCACGAAAAATTTATTGATTTTTTCGGCAACATCAAACCTGACGAATGAGGTTCTATTCAAAATTGGATTCGATCAATCGGCTCTGGGGTGGTCTACAATGATTTGACTGACATTAACCCCAAAATACTATAACGCCCAACAAAAAAACACTATTATGAACTTAACTCCTCTACATTATAAAAGCAATAGATTTTCCTCAAGTAACAAATATTTTAATTATTTTTGTTTCAGGTTTAAAGTGCTTGCTGAACACCCTCGAAATATTCTTAAGCGAATACCCTATAATGTTGAATAGTTTTCCGTACAAACGAATTTAATTTTGGTTATAAACTAGTTTATTTCGAGAAACGATGATTACGACGATATATTCTGAGGGCAGAACTTGGAAGAACTTGGAAGAACTTGGAAGAACTTGGAAGAACTTGAAAAAAATTGGAAGAACTTGAAAAAACTTGGAAGGGACAT
The DNA here is from genome assembly GCF_059751285.1 of Brachycentrus maculatus. NCBI lineage: Eukaryota > Metazoa > Arthropoda > Insecta > Trichoptera > Brachycentridae > Brachycentrus > Brachycentrus maculatus. The sequence continues at coordinate 21,258 of NW_028281288.1, read as the reverse complement.
AGCAATGCTGTTCAGAAGAGATAAAAGATGAAACTCCAACTATTCACAACACTCGATAAAGCCAATAATACATCCCGACGATGGGCTGCGGTATTAAAAGTAATGAAGAATGAGAATAATCCTACTGTTATTATATGTGAATATTTCAGGGTTCTATATTATATTGAAGAAGAAATCAATATTAATGTGCTTGGAGCTGCACAAAAGAATGCACTATTCTGCGAGAAAGAAAGCATAACTCGCCATAATAAACTTTATAGAGCCTGGAGCAATACGCTAGTTGATATTAAAATTCTTCCTTGGTTGACACATGACTATGTGAGTGCAGATCTATGTTATTTGGAATATGTTTGAAGGAGATCTTGGCTTATACCAATATTGCAAAGAAAGAGCAAATCGACGGCAAGTCCGGCCAACAAGCCAAGCCAAATTAATAGTATCTACAACCATAACATCTGCAATAGAAAAACCATCTAGAATAACAACGCGTGAAACAGAAGTAGAAACCGTCATGGCCCACTCAATTGATCATCAGAGAATCAGCAAAAATGGCTACATAACAAACATTAGTAAACTATCTTCATTTTTTGCATTCTACCATGATATAGACATACTAACTATAAGCAGCTGATGAGACTATTTCCAGGAGCCAACAAGCCAGTCAATCACTCAAATCTCGAACAATCGAATCTCTGCCCAACACATTCAACATCTATAAGCGTTACTCCCCTAATCTGCTGCCTACTCTCTCCATTAAAATTGCCACATGCCCAGTTTGCCTAATGCATTTAAGATTGTCAACCCTCCCTCACTTTCTCACATTTTCCACCAACTTTATTAATGAACCCTATCAATTTCCCAGCCTCAGCAAGAAACAAAAGAGCCTCAAAACAATAGCCGAGCCACCAAAACTATACACAAACTAAAAGCAAACAAATCCAATCAACTAATATAACCATGAAAGCAAAAATAATGAAGGGGTAAGCAAAAGCAAGAGGAACATCGAGGCTGAATAATAACAAGTACGCGATAATCGCAATCATTAATGAAGTTCGACGAACCAACGCTGGGGATTGAGATAATGTTTAATGTTGACTCTCAGAGACAAAAGATCGGATGTTTCGATCCATATGATTATTTATTCGATTCGGCGTAGTGCATGGAAAGTCGTTGTCCTATATTCGACTTTATAAGCCGACACTTTTATGTTTCGAAAATTATATCATTAAACATGAAAGATTAATATATGTTTAACATTCTAACTAACTATTGGCAAAATAATTATAGTTTGAACTCAATGAACAGAATCTGTACTGCCTCTTAAAATCATAAAATTATCAAAGAGTTTTCAATTGAGAAATTAATTAATTTATTCTATAATGCGCTCAGATACTTCGTCCGCATACATAGCATATCGAATATTTTGTCATATGAATTATCATAATTATATGGGAGCTTTAGGGAACGATAACTTTAGTATCTAATAAGCACGTTTGAGATCTGTGATTTGATTTGAACCTAAATATATTTGCTTTTTACTTAATGAAAGATAATTCAGATTCTTCCAATCTGCTTTGCTCAGATACTCACATCCTTTATTGGATATTTGATTGTTGACTAAATATATTTGCTATTTACCTAAATAAAGATGTTTCAGATTCTTCCAATCTGCTTTGCTCAGATACTCACATTCTTTATTGCTAATTTGAGAGTGAGCTAAACAAAGATATTACAGATTCTTCCAATCTGCTTTGCTCAGATACTCACATCCTTTATTACTAATTTGAGAGTAACATAAACAAAGATATTACAGATTCTTCCAATCTGCTTTGCTCAGATACTCACATCCTTCATTGGATATTTGATTGTCGGCTAAATATATGTGCTATTTACCTAAACGAAGAATGTTCAGATTCTTCCAATCTGCTTTGCTCAGATACTCACATCCTTTATTGGATATTTGATTGCTGTCTAAATATATTTGCTATTTACCTAAATAAAGATGTTTCAGATTCTTCCAATCTGCTTTGCTCAGATACTCACATCCTTTATTGCTAATTTGAGAGTGAGCTAAACAAAGATATATCAGATTCTTCCAATCTGCTTTGCTCAGATACTCACATCCTTCATTGGTAATTTGATTGGTTTCTAAATATATTTGCTATTTACCTAAATAAAGGTGTTTCAGATTCTTCCAATCTGCTTTGCTCAGATACTCACATCCTTTATTGCTAATTTGAGAGTGAGCTAAACAAAGATATATCAGATTCTTCCAATCTGCTTTGCTCAGATACTCACATCCTTCATTTGTAATTTGGTTGTAACCTAAATATATGTGCTATTTACCTAAACGAAGAGTTGTCAGATTCTTCCAATCTGCTTTGCTCAGATACTCACATCCTTCATTTGTAATTTGGTTGTAACCTAAATATATGTGCTATTTACCTAAACGAAGATATGTCAGATTCTTCCAATCTGCTTTGCTCAGATGCTTACATCCTTCATTGGATATTTGATTGTTGTTTAAACGAAGAGATCCCAGATTCTTGCAATCTGCTTTGCTCAGATACTCACATCCTTCATTGGATATTTGATTGTCGCCTAAATATATGTGCTATTTACCTAAACTAAGATTTGTCAGATTCTTCCAATCTGCTTTGCTCAGATACTCACATCCTTCATTGGATATTTGATTGTCGTCTAAATATATGTGCTATTTACCTAAACGAAGATCTTACAGATTCTTCCAATCTGCTTTGCTCAGATGCTCACATCCTTCATTGGATATTTGATTATCGCCTAAACGAAGAGATCTCAGATTCTTCCAATCTGCTTTGCTTATTTACTCACATCCTTAATTGCTAATTTGATTTTTAGCTATCCAAAGATGTTTCAGATTCTTCCAATCTGCTTTTCTCAGATGCTCACATCCTTCATTTGTAATTTTATTGTCATCTAAAAGAAGATCTGTCAAATTCTTGCAATCTGCTTTGCTCAGATACTCACATACTTCATTTGTAAGTTGATTGTTCCCTAAATATATGTGCTATTTACTTAAATTAAGATGTATCAGATTCGGCATACTGCAGTGATTAAAAAGTAGTTTTAGTTGTGTAAGAACGCCTTCACTGTTTGATAATTAAATTTTGATTGCTTTCATTTAAATTTTGGGCAGTTTCCAACTTTCGAAATATCCGAGGATTCTGGAAAGATATTTTATGTCCTTTTCATACAGTTACTATTTTTAAGCGACCTCCAGGATCTCTTCCATATCCAGGCTCCCTTTCATGCTGGCGAAACTAGCAGTCCCCAGGCTCCCTTTCATGCTTGCGAAACTAGCAGTCCCCAGGCTCCCTTTCATGCTGGCGAAACTAGCAGTCCCCAGGCTCCCTTTCATGCTTGCGAAACTAGCAGCCCCCAGACTCCCTTTCAGGCTTGCAAGACGAAAGGCATTTAAGCTCCCTTTAATGAATCGCATGTTTTTGAAATAATTATCGAATTTCAATTGACATATGCATTTCAATTAAATTTAAGTTCAATAAGTTTGATTAATCGGATGCATTTATTTATTTATTCAATTAATCAATCAATTGTATACATACTTAGAGGCTGTTTGCTGGGGCCAATTATATGACACTGATACTACTCAACAATATAAATGAGTGACTCCCCAAACGATCCCTATTCGAAGTGCTCATTGATTCTCCCATCACTAAAACATAAATTGAGTGACTGATTACCTTTGCTGTTTGCTCACTTGAATTTGTCATTCGTTGCGGCCCTCAAATAAAACAGAGTTGGTTTAATTGACCAAAAATTGGCCACAATCGTCTGCAGTCATTGGCAGCTCAATCAAATTCGATATCGTTTGTTATTTGTACGAGGATTTTCGCCTCATAAACTGAAGAGTTAGGCGATGAGTAGCAAGCAAAAGCGTTACCGCCAGGCATTAAAATTCTAGAACACTTTCTAATAATTCTATTAGTTCTATATTCTATATTCTATTATTATTCGAAATGTCGAACCCCTATTGATCAAATGTACATCGAGTACTGATTCGACCTCAAATTCACTGTCAAGAATTCATAAATATTCTTCGAAAGAGGGGAAAGGACCTACACGATTGCATTAACTAGGAACGATTAGAAAAAGTGGAGATATGCCTTGAAAAACTATCTAAACTAGCGAAGATTTCATGAGAATTTCAAAGCGTTGAAGAAAATAGAGTCGGCAATTTCACTTCAGTATATTTAGTGGAGAAAAATGAGAATAAATTGCGATTTCCAGTGAAGGCCTTTTCGAAAGAGAGTGTTTATGCGGAATAAAAAGGAAAGTAATGCCTCATTAAGGAAATAAAAGTCATGCACCATAACAAACTGATGAAACTCGAATAAGTCTACAAATCAGATAATTCGCTCTATATCGTCTTCGAACTCCTCGAGGGAGGCGCTCTTCATGATAAAATCAAAATATTTCATCGATTTCATCGATTCAGACTAGAAAAAGAAAGTATTCTCTGCGTAGGAAGAAAATGGTGAAGGGGCTGCTCGCGGGACTGGCTTCCATGTATGTTCTCAATATCATACATCGGGATTTGAAGCCTGAAAACATCTTGCTCAGGTCCAAGGATAGCTTAGAGTGCGTTATTGCGAATTTTGGGCTGAGTTCTCTCATGGGGAAGAGTATCTGTTTATCAGATGCGGCACTTCTGGATTTGTGACTCCCTAGATCATCAACATCAAAGATATGAAAGCGAAGTATAGTTGTGTCTGCGATGTGTTCAGCCTGGGGCTCATCTTCCGTATCTTTTCTATTTGGACTGAGCCCCATCAACGAGAAGACCTTCAATGAAGTGTTGACTAAAAATAAGGCATAAAAAATCACTTTCTAGAACGAAATGTACGGTAAGCTGCCCAGAAAGACACGAAATTTAGTGAAAAAGATGCTCCATTGTCAACCCCGAAGAGAATAACAGCAGAACAAGCTCTAGAGCATCCCTACTTCAAAATGGAATTCACAAATGAAGTTCAGCAAACGACCAACCTCAAGAATGACTCGCTGATTTATAACCTCAACATCAAAGGCATCATCGGCTGAACAACAGATGCAATATCTCAAATCTGTGCACGGAGCTTAATTTGAAGAATGTTCGAGCTAGCAAGCGGTTTGTCTGACAGAAGAAAACGGGTTAAGTCTGCGAGTAACTGATATTGTTTCATTTGAAGCTATTGAGTCTGAGTAATGTGATTGCTGTTACGAGTGCTGTGTAGTTTTGAGAGTTGTGATAAATGTGAGGTGAGTTGGATGTATGGAATCGTTTATATCGCGGTGAGTTTTTGGCGTCGATGTGATGCATGTGTGTGATGTGATGACCGTTATCTATTCTGAGTTTATCGCTTTCAGGTTCATTTATGAAATCATGGATTCACTTGTGATTATGCTATGCTAGTTCCCGAGGTTGCCTGCTGGTTCATGAGGTTGTCTTCGACTAACTGCGATATCCAATACCTTCAGATTGTCATGTTAATCTTGTAATTTGTATAAAATTTTATCTTGAGTTGCGTTCGAGAAAGTACATATCCTAATTTTGTTATTCTAGTTGTTATCCTAGTTTTTATTCTAGTTGTTATTCTAGCTGTTCGAGTATTATGTGACTATTTACCTGAAAGATATCTCATCGATGTCCACTCCTATGATGTGTGATCCATTGAGCATAGTTCCATTTATTATTGTTCTAGAATGAAGGCCATCGATTACGTCACTCACTCACATTGGTTGTAGGACTATGGTTATACTGTTGATGTTGTTGTTATTTATGTTTGGCTCTGCTCGATGATGACAATGATTGGTGATTCAAGTTGGTTGTAGTATGGCCGATATTTCTTCTTTTATGCTTATCTTCACTGTTGTCGTTGATATGAGATTTTTGTTGTGAGATTGCTATTGCTAGGGTTATGCGGTTACTGTGATTATGCTACTTATAAGGGCTGACTCTGTTGCTCCTACTTATTTGTGCTGATAACCTTAACTATTATTATATTTATTTATTTATATTGGCTTTGTTTCGTATAATGGCTGCTTATGCAATTTTTATTGTTTATGATCAGAGAGTGTGATTATGTTGGTTTGTCGTTGAAGGTGTGGAGCAATACAAACTCTATTCAGCTAAGAAAATCAATAAAAGACAGACAGATCAGCCAGCAACCCGAAGCCAACACAAATCGTAATAAATGAGTCGGATTTAAACATGCAAATACAGATGACCAACGACCAAGATAAAGTGTAGCAGAGAGATAATATCGAGAAATAAATAATCAATCAATTGGAATCGTGAAGGTGCCCAAAAGAAAATGCTGGATTCGAGTTTTGATGAGCTCAGATATAGCCACAAAGATCTGCATACCATATCGATAGTTTATATGAATAAATTCTATGTTGGCAAATAGTCATATCTCTTATGCTTATATCTACTCAGCCATAGATAGAGCTTTTATATATGTATGTTGCGATATATTTGCTCATTCACATATTCATTATCAACGTAAAACAGATATTATATTTGATCTTATTTGTGATTTGTCGATAATTTCAATATCTGCATTTGATTGATGCTGTTCGTGATGCTCTTTCGATTTCAATGAGTTTATTGAGTGAGTAGTTTTTATTGTTCTTGTTTTATTTTAATTTATCATAATTCTTGCTCTCTTTTTATTATTATTGCTTCTCTGACTCTATGATATTCTCATTGATAATAATTATCCTACCTTTTTTTATAATGCCTTCTATATTCAATACTGTCGATGATACTGATGATGTTGTAATTGTTTTGTTTTCTTGTTATGTGCTGCACTTATATGATTGACTAAATTGCGAACTGCCTCATTATTTGACTATCTGATTCATACAACGTAATTTGCTCATCGGTAATTGAATTATTGGGCTATTAACATTAAAGGATTATTATATTAGCCATTTAGCAGGCTTTACTGACTTATTGATTAATTTGGTTATTTATTATGGTGTTTTTGGAAGATATCTTTAATAGTGTTTATAATAAAGAAGGAAAAAAAGATTTGTTGTTGAGTTATTGTTTATTGTGATTGTAATTGGAGTTGCTTGTGCTGATGTTGCTGTTATCGAGAAGAGCAAGACATTTAATAAGAATTGTGGACTTATGGGACATTTCGAAACAAGATGAGGGATTGTTGATGCGAGATTTCATTATCTTTGCTGGTATGAGATTATTTTTGCACTTTAATTGATTTGCACAATGTTTCGACTCCTCCTCTGTTATTTTCGAATATTTGTATTCATTAAACAGTTAAGGAATTTCTGGATAGATGTTCACTTTCATTCGATGAGTATCATAATAAAATCCTAAGATGGAGCCATCCATGCAACAAACGAATGATAATAGCAATAGAATTGTAAAAATAATAAAATTATAAGAGCAATAGAAGATCAGAATAGCGAGCATTAAAATACATAATAATCATAAAAATAATCATAAATCGAGGAAACAAATAAGTTTAGAAAGGAATATATGATGTTCTTCACAAATGGAAGAAACCCACTAAAAAACAGACGATCGAGCGAGTGATCTTGCTCAGAAAGTCAGTGAATTCAGGGCGAGGATGCCATCACAAATGCTCAGCTGGTGGTCCTCTATCCAACCACAGACTCTTCGATACTCAAGAAAACTAGCGAAGGCCATTTAACATTTTCAAAGCGATTCGAGGATTTTGGCATTATCGAATACGAGTAAGAAAACAGCATATAAGCTTCGAAATAAAGATAACTGCAGATGGAAAACATCGGGCATATGGCGAGCAAGCAGTATAAGCAATCATATAAAAGATTAAGGACTTGGGATCTATTTATGAATGGAGAACCTCCATCTGTAAATATAAGGCTGATACGATGATTTAGGCTGAATTTTAGATGCAATTCTATCTCGAAAATATAACAAAGGGTCAGAAATATGTCTGAAATGGATCGAGTGACGTCTACGCTGACAATTCATTAAATAATGTTCGACATAGCCCACACTGCATTTTACCAACAGCTGTCACATCTCAATAGTTTGCTCATACTTAAGAATCCCTAGATATCCAAAATAAATCCTAGTATATTCACAACTGTCATATCTCTGTGGTCTTTATTTTCGAGCTGCATATGGTGTTCGATAATCATAATGTAAAGTAGAGCTAGTTTGTTTGCGATTCATTTCTGATTTATGATATATGGCCAGTCTAATGAATTCCTTTATGGACTCGCTAGGATTTATTTATTTATAACGAGCTAATTGGGTTAATGTCAACCTTTTTGGGATTGAAAAATTCAGGCTCATGATTATGAAGTATTTTTTAAATTTTCCAGATAAACGTCTCGTAGTCGCTCATATTGATTTTGATGTGGCTTAAGTTTGTTTTTTAGTATTGAATTTGGATCATTTCTTTGAAAAGGCATCGACGATGTTATATGTTACTTTTATGGGCCTGAGAGAGATATTTTATCCGTATTAACAGTTTATAATTTGATTTAGTTTTATAATCCCTTAATTTTACATGAAATATAATAATGCATCCGTATATAGTCATAGACTGACATCCTATTAAAGAGCAGAAATCATGTACATTATCCAATATCCCACTTATCCTTCATTGTTTCAACCAAAAACATCTGATAATCTCAACCAAAATACACTTCATCGCATCATTTCATAATTCTGAAGGTTTTCAAACAAATTGGCCTTTCGATTTATCGAACAAACCCCAAATAAATAAATCGAAACGCTCTGAGCGATTAATAATGTTATAATTCTCATTGATACGAGATTGCAAATATTGTGCCCGTGCTAGGTTCTTGATTTGTTCTCGACTCAGAGAACTAATGGCCTTGGGATTGTCAAGCAATGCACCACTAACTGGATTGACTGGAATGCTATACAAATTTTCTGATCAGCGTGAAGGATCTGTGATGAATTCAAAATCTATGATTGAATGCAACATTTGCTATTCCCCAGCCATTATTTAATTCTTGAATCAAATTCCTCAAGGACATATTCATATCTTCGCTCAGCGCTTAGCCAAACATTAGTCAGCATTTCATTTATATTCAGAGATTGAGTTGTTCTCGAGATTAATAATACAAACAAATATAATTGTTGTTTTGATCTATCCAGTATACAGTCATATTTTAGAATTGTAAATACGATTTATTATCCATGAAGTCATCATTAACAATAGCTGACTTCTTAACTCTGCAGCAGAAACAGAAAGCAAAGCTTGAAACAAAGGCAAGGCAAATATGAGCAATCGAGCTCCGAGGATGATTGCTCGAACAAAGGAAAGAAGATACTCATCAATAATCTGAAGCCTTGGTTGAAAGTCTTTGCGATGAGACTGCCATGAAGCACCAGAGTCTTGGGGGTTGTCATTTTCTAGGCATGCAAGAGTTGCTCCCTTTTTTAGATGCACTCATATATTTCTATATCAAGCTTTCTTATTCGTTGATAGTCTTAACAGCTCATCCAAAAACAATGTATCGATCAAAATCGTCAAGGAAATAGTGGCCTCTGTGAAACAATAAAACCACAGCAAGACTGATTTAATGGCCATGTGAAATACTTGTTGAGAATCAAGCGATAGATCGATTCTGGACTCAAGAGGACTCAAGACCAACTACCTTGCGGAAATCAATCAGGAAAGATAACTCCTAGAAATCTAAATCCTCGCAGAGTCCGGCTCAAATCTGCAAAAATTGGGCATCAAATACTTGTTGATGAACACTCGACTATTAAATATTCTTGGTGGGCCTTCTAGGCTTCAATATAAGCAGCTACTTGTTAGAATAAATTAAAAACTGCCAGAATCCTATAAATCCAATATCATCGCCCACATTTGCAATCAGAATATTAATAATATACATGCGCTGATCACTCTTTTCAGCCTGATTCAAATTCATTGTTAGAAACAAAGCACATCGCCGGCATTGTTAAAGGCAGAACAAATATCGGATGAGCATTTTACGGTGAATCGCCGAACTATTCAAAATACTATTAAATAATATAATACACACATAGATCATAAGGCATAAGTATTAAATATAAAGAGTCGATAAGGATAGTTATGGTTGATGGGGTTGGGGTTGGGGTTGGGGTTGGGGTTGGGGTTGGGGTTGGGGTTGGGGTTGGGTTGGGACAAACTAATACGACGAAACCAAATCAATCACAGTCAAAGCTATATAAGTATTATAAAATGCTACGATTTATGGGCAGCTGCACATCGGAAGTACGAGCAAAAGAGATTAACTTAACTCAGGGAGAAAGAAGCGGCAAATCAAAAGAACCAGAACAAGCAGAGCAACCAGAATAGTGAAGCGAATGGACAAAATGATCAAAAAACGCGACAGAAGAACAATAATGAACAAGCGGGAAGAAGCTATTTGCAAATAAACCTTGTAAACTGTCATATAAATCGTGCATCAATCGATCTCTATTGCTCTCAGTCCCTATCATACAATATTCGGATACTTTATCCACCAGTTTGTAGCAAAAGGATTATATTTCAGCGGAGAGCTATCCATCAGTTATTTAAGCCTGGAAAAAGAAGTAAACACAAGACATAGGGTCTCATCGCCTGCTACTAACGAGATCGAACCGAATGGAAGGCTGCATGTGATCATCGGCATAATGAGAAATTTGAATCCAAAAGGAGAATAAATTGCTGAATTCATAAAGTATGCTGAGCTTTCTTGGTTTTGGAAGAGGATGTAGCCTTCACTTTGTTCCAGATTTAGAAATCATGCGCAAAATTTTCAATCGTAAAACAGAGAGAGGATTCACCATGATTGTAAGCAGATTTTTCAGAAACATAATCCACCAATTGAGCTACTTTATCTCTTATTAAATTTTTCTTATTTTCTTAAAACAACTGAAAAGCACTTTCCTCTGCCTTCGTTTGAATCCGTTTATGAGAGATGGATAAAGCGTATATTATCAGCCATTGAAAAGAGAATAAATTCTTTATTGACGAAGTCTTGAATGGATAATTGTGGAGCATTCTGATCTCGATCAGTATCTTTAAAAAAACTCAGAAAGCCAATCCTTACTCATATCAGCTTTTTTATTAAATGCAAGATAAATAAGCGTTTGTTTACTTGAGTTCCCTCTTATAAGACAAAGGAACTAAGCACCACAGTGATTCGGTTTTTATCTAATTTTGTTGTAATCAAAAGAACCATTAATAATTAAAAAGGAATTACCAAAGATCATTGACAGAAATATACAATCGCGTCCAATGAAATCAATGAAAGCTGTGGAATCAATGCGAGTTTAGCAATTAAATCGAAATAACAATTCTATGACAATTCTGTATAGATATAGAACTAATGCCGCAATATAAAAAGTGCCCTAAAATGCGACACAATAATCAGCTATCTCAGCAACATTGCCAAATCAGACCAAAAACTTGGTAATTCTTTTATGTTTACATAAAATGAGAGAATACTCTCAAAGCAACATTAAACAAAATATATGTATCCTAAGAGTCAACTCAGCGGTTTGTTAATTCAGAGGAATAGAATAAAGATGAAATTGGCGGTGATTATAATATAACTAAGTCAAAATTAAAGGTCGAGTGCCGAGCGATATCTTCAGCAGCAATATCGATTCATCAAAGGAGAATAATTTTATGAGAGATTCCAAAGGAGCGTCCAGCAATCTAAAGCTCATGGAAATTTAGTTAGAAAAGGCAAAGCTAATTGAAAAGATATCGGAAATGAAAAAGAAATAAATGCATATTAGGGCTTTGGTTCTGAATTTGTTAAAGCAGTTCGAACTCGAGAGATTCAGTCTTAAGTCCTAAACGGAATCTGACTCCTATTTTCATATTTAAATTGTCAGCTAAATTTTAACTTACAAATTATTATTTCTTATATTAAGATTTAAATTTTCAGTTAAATTTATGCCATCAAAGCCAAAGAGAACCTCTCGAAAGTCAAAAAAGAAGCCTGAAATCCATTTTGAGGAATTTAATTTTCGGGAATCCATATCCACTTTGTTAGCCTAAGAAACTCATGTGAATGAGCAATCAGAATGTAAATTAAATTAAAAATGAAATCAAAGCCGAAAGAAGGCCGAAAGAGGAGGTCAAGCATCTGGAATTATGCGCATAAAGTAAATGAGTCCCCAAATAAAGAGTCGGCGCAATGCAATCTTTGCTCTGTGAAGATATAGATTAAGCAAAGATCGTTACAAAAAATTGAAGAGCATCTACTGAAAGAACATAGCATAGCTGTTGAGAATGCTTAAATAAAATCAATTATTTAAACTCCCTAAGAAGCAATCGCAAAATTAGCAGCAATTGATGGACTGACTTATCATCAAATTGCTCGTTTAAGCAAAATGCCTTTTCGCTATTTTGAAATTCCTTCTTCTCGTTCGGAGATTTCAAGCATTATTAAAAGATTTGCCTCATAGAAAGCTGAAGTCATTCGAAAAATGGTCAGCAATTCTTAAAATTTCATAATTAGTTTCGACGAAACACAAATACATTCTAAGCGATTTATGAATTTATATGTATATTTAAAAGAAGGGATATTTTTCATCGATCTAATTCGTGTGTAAACTACTGCCAATGCTGAGAATCTCAGCAAATATATAAAAAAATCTTTGAATTCGTTTAATTTTGGATATCTATCAGGCTAAGGCTATTGTTACTGACTCAGCTGCAACAAATCTTAAAATAGTTTCTGCCTTACCAGGAGTTTATCATCAGAAATGCTTAGCACATATGCTACATACTATCGTTCGACATGTTATAAGCTTTTCGATGAAAAAGGCAGGTTTATAATGTGAAAAATAATCTGACGAATGCAGCTAATAGGAATCATCATCCGAATTTGGCAGTAATGATGCAAGTGAAAATGATTCAAATGATTTAACTCCTCTCCATGTCCTCAAAAAAATTAGTAAAATGTTCAATTTTATAAAAAGAGCAGGACAAAATTATGATGCATGCCGTTAAAAAATCCGAAAAGAGCCTCCAAGAAAAACATATATTCCAATTCGATGGCTGAGCATCACATAAACTTTAAGAGCCTATCAAAGCAATGAGAAGTAGCTTAAATAATATTTTGTTTCTGGTCCTAATTTACTACTCTCTGGAGAAAAAAATATGATTGTTCATAAATTGCTTTTAGTCTTAGGTCCTTTTTCAGACGCAATTATGATGAAAAAAAGTTCAACCAATATATTAGAAGGTGAAAAAATAGTCTTAGTCTTGTGCACAGTCCTTTAAATGAGTTGGCACTCAAAGTTCTGTCAGATATTCAAACATAGTACTTAAAATATAGAAATTAAGAATTGATCTCCGTTGGATATGCTTTAAAAGGAAAAAGATAATATAAAAAAATGACTGAAAAAAGCATATTTAAGTTTGAATCTTTTGACATCGCTTGCAATAAAGCCAAATAGCTTTGGAATTCACAATCTCTCATATAGTAAATATAATCGTCCGTCACAATCTATATTATATTGCATAAACTTACTTCTATCTTTCACGTCTTCGGGGTTGGGGTTGGGGTTGGGGTTGGGGTTGGGGTTGGGGTTGGGGTTGGGGTTGGGGTTGGACTTGATATCTGTTGCGGAGAATGTGCTCAAACTATCTGCTGCCATAGCTTTATACCAAAGGTCTCTTCGCATAATGCTAATTCAGAATTGCAGTTCTCTGAAGGCTCGTCAACTGGTGATTATTTTTTATCATTTTAGAAGCCAATCTGGAGAGGCGCGGCTGGAGGCTAGTTTTAGACGCTACACCTGATGATTGCTAAAGAGCCCTTAAACTTTATTTTGCCTTTTCTACAGCTTTTTCTGCTCATCCTTTCTGCAGATCAAAGAAACTTATTTGGGTTTCGGATCAGTCACAGAAGATTTAATGCCCTGAATATATAAAAGTGTTGAGGCGGTTAAGCCTGATTGCTCATATTTGCACCATTGGTCACATTCAATGACATTGTAGTGCCCAAACAATATTGTAAAACTAAACAACACCTTTATTCAGAGGAATCATTCTCCCAGGAGCAAGTCGAAATACCCTGAAAGCAACAGCTGAAACTTGCCATCGAACATCAATAAAGATTAGAAAAACAACTGCCGGATGCCAATAAACCTCTACAAGATATATAAAGATCTGTTCATCCGGCATGAGAGCTGGATCATCGAGGGAAATAGCAATCAAATGGGGATTGACATTTGTAATCGCAAACAGCCCATAATCTTCGAGTTGCATTAAGACAGTTAGACAATACGATGAATCGGCTGTGATTAACTTTATTTATCCTCTAAAATGTGCAATGCTTCTGAAATTTGTGGAGGAGATCAAGCTCATTGATTATCTTACTTTATAGCTTAAATTGTAAGCATTAATTCAATAATGGCATGTTTGCAAATTCAATTAGATTTTCACTTTTAATTCTCAGAACACATTTTATTCAAATCAAAGAATACCAATGCTATAAATTTATGTAATTATAAATAAAAGGTGTTTAATATAAAATAAGAGGTTTATACAATTTCATTTTTGGCGATGACTCATTATGGAAGCTTAGATTTTAAATTTAATCTTCGAAAAATCGTTGGTAATCAGTAACCAATTCTGAACATTTAACATATGAGTAATTTTATTGATGCGGTTGTCGAACACCCTATAAATATTAGATTCGGCGTAGTGCATGGAAAGTCGTTGTCCTATATTCGACTTTATAAGCCGACACTTTTATGTTTCGAAAATTATATCATTAAACATGAAAGATTGATATATGTTTCACATTCTAACTAACTATTGGCAAAATAATTATAGTTTGAACTCAACGAACAGAATCTGTACTGCCTCTTAAAATCATAAAATTATCAAAGAGTTTTCAATTGAGAAATTAATTAATTTATTCTATAATGCGCTCAGATACTTCGTCCGCATACATAGCATATCGAATATTTTGTCATATGAATTATCATATGTATATTTTAGCTTTAGGGAACGATAACTATAGTATCTATCGAGCACGTTAGCGATCTTTGATCTGATTGTTTTCTAAATATATGTGTTATTTACCTAAATCAAGCCATTTCAGATTCTTCCAATCTGCTTTGCTCAGATAATCACATCCTTCATTGGTAATTTGATTGAAACCTAAATAGAAGTGATAATTACATAAGTTAAGAGATGTCAGATTCTTCCAATCTGCTTTGCTCAGATACTCACATCCTTCATTGGATATTTGATTGTCGTCTAAATATATGTGCTATTTACCTAAACGAAGATCTTACAGATTCTTCCAATCTGCTTTGCTCAGATGCTCACATCCTTCATTGCTAATTTAATTGTCCCCTAAATATATGTGCTAATTACGTAATGAAAGATAAGTCAGATTCTTCCAATCTGCTTTGCTCAGATACTCACACCCTTCATTTTAAATTTGATTTTTCCCTAAATATATGTACGAATTACGTAAATCCAGATATTACAGATTCTTCCAATCTGCTTTGCTCAGATGCTCGCATCCTTCATCTGTAATTTAATTGCAATCAAAATATGTGGTGTATTGGCCTAAACTAAGAGATCTCAGATTCTTCCAATCTGCTTTGCTCAGATGCTCGCATCCTTCATCTGTAATTCGATTGTCGCCTAAATTTATGTGCTAATTACCTAAATCAAGACGGGTCAGATTCTTCCAATCTGCTTTGCTCAGATACTCACATCCTTCATTTTAAATTTGATTTTTCCCTAAATATATGTGCTATTTACATAATGAAAGATGTGTCAGATTCTTCCAATCTGCTTTGCTCAGATACTCACATCTTTCATTTGTAATTTGATTATTGTCTAAATATATGTGCTATTTACCTAACCAAAGATGTGTCAGATTCTTCCAATCTGCTTTGCTCCGATATTCACATCCTTCATTTTTAATTCGATTGTTGGCTAAATATATGCTCTATTTACCTAAATAAAGTTATGTCAGATTCGGCATACTGCAGTGTTTTATAAGTAGTTTGATTTATGGGGGTGTAAGGCCGTTTTCATCCCTACCGTCTTAATGACATTCATCTAATACAATTTCGGTTGCTTTCATTTAAATTTTGGACAGTTTCGGCTCTTCACAATCTTCGAGGATTCTGGAAAGATATTTTATGTCCTTTTCATACAGTTACTATTTTTAAGCGACCTCCAGGATCTCTTCCATATCCAGGCTCCCTTTCATGCTGGCGAAACTAGCAGTCCCCAGGCTCCCTTTCATGCTTGCGAAACTAGCAGTCCCCAGGCTCCCTTTCATGCTGGCGAAACTAGCAGTCCCCAGGCTCCCTTTCATGCTTGCGAAACTAGCAGCCCCAGACTCCCTTTCAGGCTTGCAAGACGAAAGGCATTTAAGCTCCCTTTAATGAATCGCATGTTTTTGAAATAATTATCGAATTTCAATTGACATATGCATTTCAATTAAATTTAAGTTCAATAAATTTGATTAATCGATGCATTTATTTATTTATTCAATTAATCAATCAATTGTATACATACTTAGAGGCTGTTTGCTGGGGCCAATTATATGACACTGATACTACTCAACAATATAAATGAGTGACTCCCCAAACGATCCCTATTCGAAGTGCTCATTGATTCTCCCATCACTAAAACATAAACTGAGTGACTGATTACCTTTGCTGTTTGCTCACTTGAATTTGCCATTCGTTGCGGCTCTCAAATAAAACAGGGTTGGTTTAATTGACCAAACATTGGCCACAATAGTCTGCAGTCAATGGCAGTTCAATCAAATTCGATATCGTTTGTTGTTTGTACGAGGATTTTTGCCTCATAAACTGAAGAGTTAGGCGATGAGTAGCAAGCAAATGCGTTGCCGCCAGGCATTATTACTCCTTATGTGAAATTCCACAAAATGCTCTTCTTCGCAAACCTGGCAATGCCTTTATCTTTTTATCTTCAATGATATTGTCTCTGAATATTTGAATAGATAATGAAATTAAATAATTGGATCATTCGATTGTGGCAGTTTAGAACCTCCGAGGAACTTAGAATTTGTGATAGCTTCTTCTTCTGCGGGATTTGGAACCGCTGAGATTATGCGGTTTCGGCGAAAGTGATTCGAACTAAGAGGATGCCATTCTTTATGTTTCCATTCTTACGACTTCCATTCTTTCGACTTCCATGCCTTCCCTGAACCCCTTTCTCTTATCCCAATCCAGCGACAAATTTATATTTTATTTATTTTCTTTTGTCGATATTTCCTTTCTGATGTTATTGTGGGCTGTCTTATTATGAGCTGTGTCTTTCTGCTGCCATTGCAGCATCGAAAATAATATTTTCTTGAGCTATTGCTTTTGTGAGATGTTCGTTGCCTTTAGTTTGTCCAATTATTACTTATTGTAACAGCTTTAAGCATTGCCGTAGTTAAAAATCGATGCTGTGTTGCTGGTTAGTTAGCCTCCCCCGATTCTTTCAAGGTTACTCAATTTCTCACTCCATTCTAATTTAACAGCTCATTTTCGAACTGACAGTTTCTTATGAGTTTCTTTGTAATTCCCTGAGCTCTTAGTGCATAATTCAAAGTTGTCGTGGTCTCTTAAATGAGGAACGGATTGGAACTTATGCAAGCAATCATTATGGTCTTCGTATTGCCCCCTAAGGAATCTTTCAGCATTCGAGTCAGTTTTGAGTCGCGATATGGAATATGCGATACCGTATTTTTTCTGGAATTTTAGGATAAGGTGGTGATACAGTTCCCTAATGCGAGAAGGGATTTGTTTATATTGGCTCCCTCCTGCATTTTCTTTGAGGAGTTCGCACTGAGTATCTTCTCTGAGCCCGCCAAGTCGATGATAAACAGCTTGGCCACAGTCTTTTCGCTGTTGATCCTTTCAATTTCCACTTCCAATTGCAAGATAGCGTGAGATCTAGAAGAATACTGGTTTGCATGGGTGGATGCAAATGCTCGCTTGCTCGTGCCCAAGTTTATATACTCCTAGATTTATTTGATGCTAGTTATGTGAAATTCTGTGACATCTGAAACTGTGGTGTTTCCTTTGCCGTCCTCCACGACATTGAGATATTTGGCATTATTGTTGACACCATTGGAATTTAAAGGGTTTGCGCTGTTGTTGAAGTTGTCGGGAGCAAGCAAGTCTCGCACATTCTCGTTGTAGATTTCGATGAAACTGAATTTAAGGGATATTTCTTTATGTTGGAGCCTTCCTGTTTCGAGAGTTCCTCTTTCTGGCTTAGTAAATATTAGAAGGCTTGGTAGCTGATTCCTAGGTTTGTATTTTATTTGGGCTGTTTCGCTTGCGCGCCAATTAGTGTGCTATTCAAACTGTATGACTACTTCCCGAAAATAGTGAAAGTTTTCCCTGATCCGGTGATCCCATAAGCCAATATTGTGCAATTGTAGCCCTCCAGTACCCTCTTCACATCGGTCTCCAAATTCTCCCTAAAAATGTGCTGGCTGTGATCTCCGCAAGAATATATGTTCGAGTATGTAAATGCCTTCATCTTCTTATCAACATTCTTATATTCGGGGTCAGCAATGTAGATTGTGTTATTTGGCTTGGACACTGACAGCACTTAGTTCACTGGGAAATTATAATATTTCGCGTAGAAAGAATAGGCGGACGGAGAGAGTTTGATGTTTGTCCGAGAACCTAAAGAAGCACGCATTTTTTTGATTGAGTCTGTTCATAGTAATCGATTTATTCGACTTACTTATGGCTCAAAGGACGGATTCGTATAATTACTTTAAAGTTCTTCTACGTGAGCGAAGGATTGTTAGGGGATAAGGCTGAGGACAGTAGTGTCGATTATCTGAGCATCTTGTGTTTAACAGTATTAATATTTATTATGAAATTTATTATTTAGATTGGAAGTTGGATCAAATTATATCTATGATTTTTATTCTTCTCTTTTGCTGCTTTTTTCGGCTCTACGATGCCCAATTCCATGAAATCTAATCTGATGAAGAAATATATTCAAAGCATGATACATAAAGTGCATATATATGACCATAATTGAAAGCGGAGTTGCTAATCATCTCTGTACCAAAGAGCATAGAAGCAGAGTTTTAAGCTCTGACTTTCTCAAAAGCTAGATACTCTAGATAACTCTAGATATTCTTGAAATAATTGTCATATCCGATTTTCTTGAACTCAACAGAATCATCTTCGAAAATCTAAAAGAATTAACTAAGAACTAACTAATAAATGACGAGAAAGAGAATAAATAACGGGAAGAGAATAAATGATGAGGAAGAGAATAAATGTACCAAAGACTTATAATAAATCGTATATATAACTAAGAGTAATCAGGCTTCACATAATCCTAAAACATATAATTAAATCCTAACTGTTCCTATTGTAAGTATCTGCTATTATTTATTATTACTGCCAATACATATATTAATAATTCTTTATTTATTATGTCAGACAATAACACACAAATCAGGAGCCAGTATCCAGAAACTTGCACTGAAGTAAACAATGACAAACTAAATGATTCACTCTGTGAATTATCTATCGGCCAGCAGTCGAATCAAAGCTCACTTGTTGAATAGTAAAACACGAAGAATTGTGCAATTTAATTTAATCTTCACAAGCAAATGAAATAATAGTTAGAATCTGTCGCTTCTTTCTAACAAACTTGTTATACCATTAAAATTTCAATGTACAGTGTGTCGAGTTTCCTCAAAATGGAGACACAGAATTATCTGCTCGATGTTCGTGACATAAACAGTCAGACTTAGTATCAAATTTAAAGAAGATTCTCAGATTTTGTGGATTTACATGAATTAATCTTTGTGAATCATCCTGGTCACATTATGTATCCATTTGCAGGGAAGGACTTCTAAACGTTTTTCAAGGTTAAATTCGGTATTGGAATTAATGGCGAAGGTGAGAAATGCTAAATAATTGAAAAGAGAATGGCGGAACTTTAAAGTTTTATTAACTATGTGACTTATCACCCAATCCTCAGCACATATGAGGAACTTAAGATGTTTCTTTATGAAGATAAGCAAATCTACCACGAGCTCAAAATGAAACAAATTGCAGCTATGAACGAAAACCTCTTATCGGAAAAAGTATCGCCTTTAACAAGCCTAAAGGAAACTGGCAAAGTTATTTGGTCATACCTAAAGAAAACATAGCCAAAAGCATAAATACTTATAGTGATAAACAAAAGAAACATGTAATTCTGTAGCATTATCGAAACCATCAGAGCACAGCTTCGAAGACTATCAACATTTTATTAACAAACATCAAAACTATTTATTGTATCAAGCAAAGCATCATAATCATCTTGGCTGTAGACTTAAATCGATGCAATAATCAAAGTATAAACCAAACATTCCTCCTGCCAACAATTCTTTCTATGTTAGCTTTAGTTAGCGTCTGTCGCTGGCTGGCTAATAACTGAACCTACAAATCAAATGGTGGCAATAGGCTGAAAAAGTACTACTTTATCGAATCAAACTTTGTGAAACTGTTGAAGAAATACGTAAAAGTAAGAATAATAAGCAATGTGATCAATTATAACGAAATTTGAAGAGGATTTAAATTCTATAGAATAATTTTACAAACTAATGGGAATAGTTTCGGAACCTTCACAATAAAGAATATCCTAAATTTAAAAATAAATGTTTCTGCAATGGAATAACCATAAAAATCAAATGAAAAGAGTTTGGAAAGTTGAAAGTGATTGATTGATTTGCTATTAGTATTCTTTCAATGTACGGAACATTTATGTTGGGTTATTGTTTTATTATTTAAATGAATTGAGTGTTTCAGCATATTTATTTGAGAGATGAGGATACTTATTAGCAAATATCCAAATAACGATAGATGAGCCTTTAATACACCTATACTTACATTTCCCTCAAAACAATACCGCTTATATTCCATATTTATACTCTTACTCCCTACTGATCTATGATATAATACCGTCAATAATTTAATAGCAGTGTTGCATTATCCATATAACATCGAGAATATATTGATAGTAGTATTAGTTTATATATTATCCAAATTTTATTGATCGAAAGCATCATCACAATTAAATTCTCTTGGGGTTGGGGTTGGGGTTGGGGTTGGGGTTGGGGTTGGGGTTGGGGTTGGGGTTGGGGTTGGGGTTGGGGTTGGGGTTGGGGTTGGGGTTGGGGTTGGGGTTGGGGTTGGGGTTGGGGTTGGGGTTGGGGTTGGGA
>NW_028281286.1:75000-163500 GCF_059751285.1 Brachycentrus maculatus | reverse complement strand
ATTTTACTTAAGCGCCCTTGAGGTAGTATTTTACAAAAATGGCGCTAAAATTATCAAAAATATTATTAGTATAATCTTAGGACTGTTCAATCTGTATGATCTTAGGACTGAACAATACTGTGGAAATATTGTTCTGTACTTTTTAATAAAACAAATAACATGCTAGTTAAAATACAAAATAAAAATGATGCACTAATAAATAAATATTTGAAATATATACGAAATAGTCCTCGTAGAAAATTCGAGAACATTTAACTTTTTTTTTCTTTATATAAAACATTTTGAAATACTTACATTTTGCATTGCAAGCGGTTATTCCAATGGCCAAGATTAACACAAGTTCAATTGTCAACACCATGCCTATTATTAAAATGCACAATATAATTTAAAATTATAATTTAAAGTTATAAAATTGTCTTAGTTTGACGTAGAACCGATTTATTAATTCAAGTACACTTGCCTACTGGCGTTCAGAACGAGTTCAGAGATCACACTGATATGATGGTTTGATTGATAGTATGGAAGGTTTACGTCTTTACGGAAATTCCACCTCTTAACTGCAAAAATGTTCGTTTTCAAATCAGTTAACCAAAATATTATTTTTTTATTACTAAACAGTGTGCTTATTTACAATAATTTACCTCCATTGAAAGCTAATAAATTGAATATAATTTTTTGACATCTCATCAAAGATGAAGAAGAATATGGGCATTTACTGGAAGTCTGGGCATTTACGGGGCTGACGACCGTCATAGGCTGGTTTAAGTTTTTATATGAAGATTACTCCTGTGCTTGGAGATAATCCAGATTTTGTGAACAAGTATTTGGACACACTCAAAATGTTGTTAATAAATTTAACGCTATTAAAAAAAACAACAATTTATTTGATTAATGATACTTGTACATATATATTGGATGGCTTGACACTGTCTGTAGGTACACGACGGATCCTTTAGTTCTTTGGACACGTTACGCATGGCAATAAGGATAGTCTGGAATGACTTGGTAGCCTGGAAGAGAAGAAAGGTAGAGGAAGATCCCCACTCGATGGACCGATCAAGTGAAAACAGCAGCAGGGACCTCGGTGGTAGGACCGCTACGTGCAGCGCAGTGAAGGGATGACTGGAGAAGAGTCATTGCTTCGACAAGGGTCACAACCCTCAGTATGACTTGTATCCATTACATTTCAAGGTACATTAGTTGAATGGGACATTCACCAACGAGTGCCCTAGCCATCGCCAATATTCCCCTTTTACACTCCGTTATACTTTCTTTTATTTACATTCTCTTTGAATTCTTTCACCCTGGCCCTTTCTTTATATAAAGTAACGTAAGCATCGTCTGTACCACATCTTATCTAATATATTCCACTCCTAAATCCAAGAATCTTAGGAGCAGGGCTTATCACCTTGCCTATATGCATAAACATAGAATTGACAATTATGGTAAGTTAATGTTTATTAAATTTAACATTTATATTTTTATCGAGGTGAATCGATAGGATTCGTGTTTTTGAAGGAAGAATGGGGTTTTTGAGTAAAAAATGTTTTTTCGATAAACCAGATTATTATCAAAAGTTTCACACAAATATAATAATTTCTTATGTCAATGTCAAACATCAATCGTCGTTCTCTATGAAATACTGATTAATGTCGAACATAATTTACTTTATCTAAGTGATTTGAAGTTACACCGACCTCTTAATTTACAAGCCAAATATGTTCTATGAGATACCGTGTAAAACAGTGTTATTTTTTACACCGTTTTAAATCAAGTAAACAAAACTCTAATAGTGCGTTCTATGAGTTACAATATTGAAAAGAAATACAATTTACATTTTATGAGTTATACCTCATACATGAATAGAGGACAAACTTAACTTAACATAGAGGTTCTTGTCGAAACCGGTTGGATAAAGTGTACCTACCAATAAAAAGTGGTTAAAACAAAGTTCTTTTATTTTATAAAGTTTATAAAATGTGCTACAAAGTATCTGCGAAAAACATAGAGGCATCATGGATTACTTTTGAGATGAACAAATACATTAAAGAGTTACTATATATGTATATATATATATATATATATATATATATATATATATATATATATATACATATATATATATGTATATATATATATATATATATATATATATATATATATATATATATATATATATATATATATATATATATATATATATATATATATATATATATATACATATATAATATTTTAATAACTAAGAGTTTAAATTAGTTATTAAAATCCACGTATTTTGAAGGGTCGTTGTTTCTAATTATTCAGGCGTATATTCCATCAGGCCACACTTCTTCAGATATCCATTTCAAGTATTGTGATACTCTGGTATAAATACCGGGAACTTTTCCACCGCAGGCTTTACCGAATGACGTAACACCTATTACTTTGTATAAGCCATTTTCAACGTGTACTTTCAGCGGTCCACCAGAGTCGCCCTGAAAAAAGTATTTTTTCCCCTTATTATTACAATACATTTTCCATCAAAGTATTTTATCACATTTATAAATAAATAAATGTTCTAATCATTGCTATTTTTATTATGTTGGAGATAGTAAAAAAACACGATGCTCTCTGATATAAATAGCCAAAAAAGAGTAAGTAAGAACGTTAATACATCTTCTTAGTTTTCTTAACATATCTCATTGGAAAAAATATATTTTTAGAAAATTATGCCTTTCTTAAAAAATAATATATTTCATTAAACACTTTGGTTTGGGCTGGAGCCTATCAAGATTATCGTATTTAGAACTTTGAGGCAATGTTTGATGTGTAATACATGCTGTTTATTTTATGACATCTCATCAAAGATGAAGAAGAATATGGAAGTCTGGGGATTTACGGGGCTGACGACCGTCATAGGCTGGTTTAAGTGATCACTTTACACACGTGTAACATTCACCAATTCTACCCATTATTGAGAATCACACCACTCAAATTTTTGGAAGTTCTATATATATGAACCAATTTTGAAACATTGTTCTTGAATCACTAGAACTTCACTAGAGACATCTATTGGTGAGATGAAAAGAAGCTTTTTACTGAGCAGAAACTTTTTTATTAGTATGTGAGGTCCGAATCCTGGATTATAATCACACACATGAGAAACGCCAGAAAATATCATTTTCATTTTTATTATTTAAGCTTATAATTTGACCAGATAATTTACATGCTGTTTGATAAAACAGAGTACCCAAACAATATTCGGTCATAAAATATCAATTAAGTTTTATAATCATTATTGTGTTTTACATAAATTGGAAATAAATAGCAAGCCTTGTGTATAGAAAACGCGACGATCAAAAATCTTGTTTTCATTCCATTCCGACCATGTAAAAAGATAGGCAATGATTTTTACCATATAACTTTAGTGCGCTTTGTTTTAATTTTGTAGTGACTTATTGTTAGGTTGGTCATGTTATAATGAAAAGTGTTTATTAATGTTTTAACCTGGCATGTGTCCGACTTTTTATTTTGTGCGCACATCTGTGTAGGTAATACTCCATTTGGGTAATTTTTCCGGAAAGTCGGCCCGGCGCTGAAGGCTTCCGAACATTCCTCAGATGAAACTGCGCTCATGTTGGCTTTTAGCATTATATTGGAATTAGGAGCTGAAAAAAAATATTTGCTGAGTATCCATACCCTCAATTAAATATGCTCTTAAACTTAACTAACTTAACTTAGCTTAAACTTAGCTTTAACTTAATTTGAGTTGAGCGGAATCAAAGTTGGCTAATTGTAAATACTACAGAAATGTGAAGATAAAAATCATTTTAGTTAATAATAAGAGAAAATTATTTATTAAAAATATAATGTCTACATATTCGAAATTATATAATAAAAATAAATCTTTATTCCAGCTTGACTAAGTGTACTTATAATATATATATATATATATATATATATTGATATATATATATATATATATATATATATATATATATATATATATATATATATATATATATATATATATATATATATATATATATATATATATATATATATATATTATACATATATATATATATATATATATATATATATATATATATATATATATATATATATATATATATATATATATATATATATATATATATATATATATATATATATATATATATATATATATATATATATATATATATATATATATATATATATATATATATATGTATATATATGGCGTTGCCATTGTAGAAAAACGGTTTAACCACAGATAACACACATTAGCGTATTCAAAGAAAGCAACGTTAAATTTCCTAGCTTTTAGTGAAATTTAAAGAAAAAAAAATACAAAAAAACAGGACTATAGTACTTTTTAATAGATTTATATTATCCACTGACACTTCGTGATGGAATTGCATTTTTAATATATTATTAGATTAAAACCAATATTTTTAGCTTTTCCACTTTTTTTATTTGACCAGCGACCGGTTTTCGTCGTTACCGACATCATCTGATACCGACACCAGTCTGATGATGTCGGTAACGACGAAACCCGGTCGCTGGTCAAATAAAAAAAGTGGAAAAGCTAAAAATATTGGTTTTAATCTAATAATATACAGGACTATAGTTTTGTAAATATGCGCTAAAAACTTTATTTCCCAATCAAACGTAGAATTCATTCGAATAATAGAAATAAATATTATAGAAATACAATACCATTCTCAGTTCGGCCCCACCCAGCAATGATAAGAATCGAAGTTGGATCATTTTTGTCAGTATCCAAACATGCCGGATATATCGTTTGGGTGAATTTTACTGGTCTCGATAGCCTAAAAATAACGGGTGACATAACAAAATAATGTTTTAAATTAAAGTTTTACCTAGTAAATACCACTATTTCTTAAAATCTACTGTAACACGTGTTTCGATGCATTCCGCATAATTTTCAAACACTATAATGTTTATCATTATTTAACATTTCATTTGTAAATATTATTTTTAACATCTCATCAAAGATGAAGAAGAATATGGAAGTCTGGGCATTTACGGGGCTGACGACCGTCATAGGCTGGTTTAAGTGATCACTTTACACACGTGTAACATTCACCAATTCTACCCATTATTGAGAATCACACCACTCAAATTCTTGGAAGTTCTATATATATGAGCCAATTTAGAAACCTTGTTCTTGAATCACTAGAACATCACTAGAGACAAATTGGAGATAATCCAGATTTTGTGAACAAGTATTTGGACACACTCAAAATATTGTTTCATTTTTAAAATGGTTTATTTGATTTTACGTTAAATGTTAGTTGTGTTTATCAGTGTTCCGCAAACTTTTTCTATTCAAGGCACACTTACCAAATTAAGTAATTTTAGATGTGCATATTTACCATAGTATGGTAACATATTATGTTTAATGCGAAATGTGAGCCTACTTAACTGAGCACGGGCAATCAAAATTTGGAGCAATAGTGTTATTTTCACAAAATTAGAATTTTTTCCGTGGCACAACTAATCACCACGGTACACCAGTGTGCCGCGGCACACACCTTTCGGAACAATGGTTTTTATAGTATTATTTCAGGATGGCGCAAAATTAATCACCCTATGGGAAGATGTTATAATTTATGCAAATAACATTGTATTTCAATCATTAGATAAAAAAAAAAACAATATTTTTAGCTTTTCCACTTTTTTTATTTGACCAGCGACCGGGTTTCGTCGCTACCGACATCATCAGACTGGTGAGAGGCTATACAAATTGTTATGTTATATATAAAAGAAGGCAGGAGTTGATAACCATGATTTGATATAATTTTTATTTATTTAAATTTAAATTTTTATTTATATAAATTTAATAATTTAAATAAATTTAATAAATTTAATTATTTAATAATTTTTATTTTTATAAATTATATCAAATCATGGTTATCAACTCCTGCCTTCTTTTATATATAACATAACAATTTGTATAGCCTCTCACCAGTCTGATGATGTCGGTAACGTCGAAACCCGGTCGCTGGTCAAATAAAAAAAGTGGAAAAGCTAAAAATATTGGTTTTAATCTAATAATAAATTAAAAATGC
The DNA here is from genome assembly GCF_059751285.1 of Brachycentrus maculatus. Taxonomy (NCBI): domain Eukaryota; kingdom Metazoa; phylum Arthropoda; class Insecta; order Trichoptera; family Brachycentridae; genus Brachycentrus; species Brachycentrus maculatus. The sequence continues at coordinate 157,417 of NW_028281286.1, read as the reverse complement.
AATTCCATCACGAAGTGTCAGTGGATAGTATAAATCTATTTCAATCATGTTTGACAATTGTAAATAAGAAAGCTGCAGTATACAAACTAATAGATAAAACGGGTATAAATGTGTACCAACACTGGCCAGCAGCCACTTGACGGATATCATCTTTTTTACTCAATAGAAAAAATTGTAAAGGTCCAAATAAAGATTTCCATCACTTATTTAAAAAAAAAAGTTATTTTAAAACATAATTGGAAGATTTCTTTTGCGCTGTCCTATTTTTTTTTGTATACAGCTGTCAGTTGACAAATATCAAATATGATTGACATACGACGCCATCTGCAAAAATTATAACATCTTCCAATAGAGCGGTTAATTTGCGCCACCCTTTACACGGGTTAAACGTGAGATTTAAAAAAAAATATTTCAAATAATAAAAAATACAAACCTGAGTAAAGCAATATCATTGGATTTTGTAGATCTATCAAAAGAAGGTGGAGTTGTATAGCTCTCGATAGTAAAGTCGGTATCGTTCGTATCGAATGTTCCATTTATTACGTTGGTACCAAGGCGGACAAGGGATGGCCGAATTCTGAAATAAAAGAACGAAGTGAATAATTAAACAAGCATTAACATTAAAATGTTTCAGGACATTCGCTCGGAGGGTTTGTCCTTCCCGCTGCATGTCCAGCACCTCTTACCTCGTAAAAAATGGAAGGATACGGAAGAGACCTATATTTCAGCAGTGCAGGATAAAATGCTAATGAAGAAGTACATATTTTATAATATAAAATATACTATTTAAATACATAGTCAGAAACGTCCTGTGATGTATTTATATTTTTGATATCTGTTGTATTCTTTCCAGTAGTTACCCTTTTTTATAACCTAAAATAAAAATGTATACTTACAAATAGGCTATGCCTTTGTGAGATCTTTTTTTGTATTAATAAAAAATAATCTTTTTTATACCTGTAATTGTACTATATTGTGATATGAAAAAAAAAGTCTATAAAATGTTTTATCACTTTGTGTTAGTATGAAGATATCCTTACCCTGTTTTGCTATAAATGCAGTGACCGGCTGTCAATATATACCTATTGGAAATGAGAGTTCCTCCGCAATCAAATGAAATTCCTGAATCTTTCTGGTAGCCAATAGCCGCCTGAAAATGTACACAATAATCTTTGTGAATTAAAAGCATTTTCATTTCCCCTGTGGTTTCGACATTTGCACTTGAATTTGAATTTTATATTTCATCATATGCTAACCCGCGACTGCCCCTAGGGTCCAAATGGGTCAGAAATTTTTGACTGCTCAACTGCCCAGGATTTTTTTTCTAATTTCCAATTTTTTTTGTTAACGAAAAAAAAAATTGGAAATTAGAAATAACGGAATAAATGTGAACTGGTATGAAGCAGTATTGTCAGTGTTATAAAAGAAGAGTTGCCAGCCCAAAAAAATAAACGTCAGTCGAGCAATAATCAATAATAGACCACTTTACATTTGGGTCCATATGGACCCTGTGGGCATTGGAGGGGTCTCCCTGGACTGGGCAGTTAAGAGTTAATTTTATTTGTTTTATCAGATATTGGATTATTCACCCTGCGGATGAAATGGTGATCGCTGAAGCTAACCAATTGCCAGGTCGCAAGCCCTGGGATGCTCAGACTTCCGTATTCGTTCATATAAAGAGGAACGATACATGTTTATATTAAGTTGAGATACCTAAAACATTTGTTTTCAGGCAAAAACAGCGTAGGCACGTTTCATAACATAAATTGTATACATTTATTTAAATCACAATTTTAAACAAATTTAAAAAAAAATGAAGAGACCCACTAAGCCCCCTTGTGTGTCTTGTCGGTTGTCTTGTTGTCTTGTTGTTATGCTACTTCCTCCACTCGTTATGCGAGAGGTAGTATTTTAATCGAAATATTATATGTTTTGTTCATTATGTAAGACACTCGTTATGAGAGGTTTCACCGTATTTATTCAAAATAAATTATTTATGGATAAAATTTTTACCATGTGTGGAAATTCTCCAATAGCCACATCTTCACCGTTAAAAATTTGAGGACCAACGAATTTTTTCTCCGTTACGTAATTATTGCAAACTGAAATAAAACAATATTATCAAAATTATCGAAACAATTGTTATGAGATAATCAATTTTAGATATTTGAATAACTTAATTTAAAACTATGTATATATTTCAAACGCCATTATAAATGTTGGAAATGGAAACATTTTTTTCCATTCCATTTAAGTAGACTTCCAACTCATCCTAGCGAGCAGGAACCCAATTATTTACAATCTTTAAGTTATTTTTAAAAAATTGAACGGAATCAATTTATAGTTTATCATAATGTATAATCAATAAAATTATTTTCATATTATTTTCTTGACATCTCATCAAAGATGAAAAAGAATAAGACCAACGACCCGACTTCAACAACCGTCATAGGCTGGTTGAAGTGATCACTTTACACGTGTAAAATTCACCAATTCTACCCGTTATTGACAACCATAATACTCAAATTCTCGGATGTTCTGTATATATATAAAACAAATTTCGAAACGTTGTTTTTGAATCACTAGAATTTCACTAGAGACATCTATTCGTGAGATGAAAAGAAGCTTTTTATTGAGCAGAAACTCTTTTTATTCTTCTTCATCTTTGATGAGATGTCAAGAAAATAATATGAAAATTAACTATAATTGGAGATAATCCAGATTTGTGAACAAGTATTTGGACACACTCAAAATGTTCTAATATTATTTAATTAAATTGACATTGGCAAAAGCAATATATTCTATATGCAACGCCATTATATATTTAAAAAAATGTTTTTTTAAATATATAATGACTTTAGACTGAGCTATAGCAACACGTGTACCCCGCACTGATAGTTAATATGACTTAATATGAACTTGGGTTTTTAAATACTCGTAATGATATTATTTTTAAATACTCGTAATGATATTATTTTGACGATGAAATAAAGCTATATTCTATATTAATTTCAAACAAACACCAGCAAGATCTAATTTACCTTTTTTAATATTGGCGGTGGTAGCATCTCGACAGCAAATCTTACCCGTGTCACATACTATTGGAGCCGATGGTGTTCCAAAACGTGTATCTAATGAACTGGAAATCAAACAATTAATCCATGAATTTTAAAACACTTTTTTGGCTATAAAAAATATATATTTTAAATTTTTAAATACAAAATAGTAATAACCCGCAAAGCCTCGAATTTAGAGGCTTGTAGGATACTAAGAATAGGGAAGGTAAATGTGAAAAATACGTCATAAACACCCAGACCAACTGAAAATAAACCTTTCTTCAATTTATTTTGCACTTGGCGAGTATCGAAAACGCCAGTTTCGCAGTCGAGCGTCTACCCAACTAGGCCACGGCGCCTGTCAACTGTAAAATCGTCTAGTAAGAAAAATAAGAAATAAATAAATAAATAAATAAATATATAAATCTAATTATATTTAACTTACATAATAGAATCATCACACTCGACGCCAGGAACACACGTTCCGATATTTCCGTTAAAAAGATGACATTCCGTATCTAAAATGTAAAAGCAATGTCTATTAATCGGGAGGATTTTTTTTAGTATATTACCAATATTTGTATGTACACACTTATGAAACCATACAATAATTTGTTATAAAAATAAATACATACTTAAAATAAACACTGCTCTATAAATAAATTATAATACATAAATGAGAAAAAAATATCGGAATTGTAGGAAGATTTTTCAAATAATTAAAATATACGAAAATTCTCAATAAAAAACCCAACAGGCTTAGACACTTCACCTCAAGATGTATATTTATGTTTATTTACTTATGAAATATGTATTTTAACTAACTAACTAACCATCACGCCGCTTCCCCGCAGGGGTAGGCAGAGAGAATAGAGCGCCACACCACTCTGTCCTTGCAAACATTCTTCGCCTCTTCCACGTTCATGCATCTCCTCATACATACCCGCCGATTGTTACGACTCCTAACCTGACCACTTTCAAGTATTTGGCATACCTGATCATGCCATGTTTTCCTCGGTCTTCCTTTGCTTCTTTTCCCGCTAACATTCGCCTCATAAATTTGTTTTACCGTTCTTTCCTCACTCATTCGTTCTACATGTCCAAACCATCTCAACACACCTTTCTTAATTCTATCGATAATGCTTATCTCAGCTTTGCATTCCTTCCTTATTTCACTATTCGTACATCTATCATACATCGTTTTGTCGCACATTCTTCTGAGAGATCGCATTTCGACTGCATTTAGTCTACTTTCATCCTTCTTTTGCCAACTCCAAGCTTCACTTCCATACATTAGAGTTGGAACCAGGACTCCGTTGTGCACTGCCAGTTTAGCTTTCGCTGATAGGTTTTTATTTGCTATAACTGATTTCAGTGCACCATTCACATTGTTCCCAGCATTCACTCTCCTTTCTATGTCTTTATCAATCTTTCCATCCCTAGAAAACATACTACCCAAATACACGAAATCATCTACCTGTTGTAAAAATGTTAATAACTAAATATTAATGGGACGTTTATAATATACTATATGAACAAAATAATATTACGTATATTTAAGTAAATTTAGTACTCTTAAAGATACAAACCTTCTACAATTCTTTTAAAAGGTAAAAAAGAACCATTCATACCTGTTGTAACAGAAGGTGAAATAAAAAAATAGCATTATTATTACTATCTATTAATTAGATATTAGTATTACGGGTTTCATACACATTTGGAGACTAAATTAATTTAGGTAATTCTATCCCATATGTACATACATAACATTATACATCCTAGAAGATCATGCTAGTTTAGACTCAAGAAAGTTTAGTCGGTTTAAAATAGTTTGTTTGAAAATTATGTGAAATATTTTGTTTGAAAATTCAAATAAATTTACATAACAGTAACATAACAAATATTACTTGACCTCGAAACATTACAGATATAGTATTTAATACATATTATTTAAAAAATCAATAAAGAATATTTAATAAGGTACCTTGTGCAACAGCTGTAGATATTCCGAAGACTACGAAAAAAACAAACTTAGTTAATAACTGCATTTTGAAAATTGTCAAAATTCTTAAGTTATGCACACATATGGTGATAACATTTCATATTTTAAATATTCTGTAAACTTAAAACGCTATTTATCGATGTGGTACACGTATAACTTGTCAATCAGAGTTCCGATTTAATACATAATAAATTAGTTATTTCAATATAGTCATTAAATATTTTAAAACTTGTGATTATGAAGTCAAGGCAGACTATCCTGACCAATCGATCAACTGAGCACTAAACAACTGAGACTTGTAATTAAGCTTTTCCAGCAGTCTTCGCTCCAAACCGGTTCACGACGGCCATATTAAACGGAGTTCATATTATTTTAATACCTGTTGACACAGTCCAGTTTTTTAGCAGCCGAATGTACGTGGATAATGCTCGTTATCGACAATACGCCAGTCAATATATACCTACATTAAAATAAATTAAATTTCATTATAAAATGTGGATGTTTTTCTTTTTGTCAGGGGAAAGGGCACTAATGTGTGGAAGCGAAACATGGAACTGGCAAAGGAAGGATGAAAGCAGAGTGAACGCTGTTGAAATGCGCTCCCTCAGACGAATGTATGGAAAATCATTGTACGACAGAGTTAAAAACGAAGATATAAGAAAGGAATGTAAGGTTGAACGAGGAATAATTGAAAAGATTAGGAAGAGTTCTTTGCGGCGGTATGGACATGTGGAGCGAATGCATAACGAGAGAATGACTAAGAAAATATATGTGCCGAATGTGAGAGGGAAAACAGAACGTGGACGACCGAAAAAGACTTAGCACGATCAGATCAACCAATATCTAAAATCTGGTGGTGTCAAAAGTCTGCGCAATCGGAGGGTATGTATGACTAGATGTATGGATTTGAAGGAGGCGAGGAGTATATGTCAGGACAGAAGAGTGTGGGGTTCCATCCTCTCTGCCTACCCCTGCGGAGAAACGGCGTGATGGTAGTAGTAGTAGTAGGGGGAAGAGTGGGTTATCCAGATTTTCGGGACGCCAATTTTGATGCATGAGCCGTCTTATAAATTATATATACATATGTTTATTATTTTAAGATAAGCCAAAAATGGCTGGAGAAATTGTATCGTTCTTTAACTGTAAGATTGATATTTATCGCCTAAAACCTAATAATAATAAAATATTCGATAATTTTTCTATCCAGAAAACAGATAGATTGATTATAAAAGAAAAATAAATGCAATTTCAAATTATACAATGACCTATTTAAAGTTTGTTATTTTTACAGTATATTATCTATTCATTAAATTCGGTTCAGCCGGGTCGCTTCAGCCGAAAACTCAAAACTTAAAAAAGGCTGATTAAAAAAAAATCTTATCAATCTTGACAATCCTAAAAAAATGTCTGTTAAATCCAACATTTACAAAAATAATTTTTGAAGAATTCTATTTTAATTTTATTTTAATTTTAGATTTTTTTTGTTTGTTATGTAAATCGTATCTAATTTAAAAACCGATGCTTATATCTCGAGTCAAGTTCATGTCATGATATTTTATTATTTTAATATTATTTATATATATATATATATATATATATATATATATATATATATATATATATATATATATATATATATATATATATATATATATATATATATATATATATATATATATATATATATATATATATATATATATATATATTTATAAATAAATAAATATATATTATTTTTGGTAAGTTCAATTTTTTGTAAAGGAGGAAGGGGATTTGTACATAAATCCAATAAATATCAAATATAAAATAAAAATGATTTATTTCTTAACAGAATTTTTTACGATAAGAATTTTTAACAAAAATTGAATTCTTGAATCACATATTTTACTATAAAATAATTCCTTTACAACTTTGATACAAAAATACAATATTCAGACACAAATGAAATATTACGTTCAAATTTATCACATTTTGAAATAATATTTGAATCATTCTTTGCAATATGTTTTAAGAAAGGATTTTTAAAATATTAAATAATGTAGACGCGTTGGGAACAAAGCTAGAATCATCTAGTGAAAATGTTACTGAGCTATTCGTGAAAAAACTTTTTAAGAATACATAGTGTGTTTTAATGTTGTTGACGATTTAAGTATTTCCAGTTTCGTACCCAAAATAACCTTAAACATGAATTTATCAAATATGTAATAGTATTTAAACGATTTAATAATAAAGTTAAAATAACATGTTGGATAATATCAAATTTTGAGGTCTAAAAATACAAGAAAGGGACCAAGTCCATAATAAATACAATGTTCAGTTATTGGTTTATTTGTATTTTGAAGTAATTCAATGCTATTTCCGGTACTTTAATTAAGTACTTTAATTAAGTCCGGCGTTTTCATGTGTCTTGACTATGTTTTTTTTTTTAAATTTGTTAATATTTCAATACAACAATAGGACTTTGTAAACATCAAAGATCGTTGTTGTTGAAAGGTTTAAAATTATAGGTGGCAATGTAGGTTAAAACACCATTTACATAAAATTAGACATAACATATTACTATTATATCACTCTTAATAAAAGTAAATTCATATCAATAAACATATAGAGTATTTTACCAGTCGTATATATATAAATATATATATAATCACAAGTAAGTAATAGCAGCATTTCATATAATGTGTATGATTTATTTTAAAAATACCACACGTCAGTAATACCTCAACTTACGATAGTTCAGATTATGATTATTTAAAAAAAAAAATCATCGAGCAAATAAAAAGGAGCATTCATTTGTCATGAGGGTTAAGGCGTAATAAAACTATTTGACTTGTTTAACTAGGTGCTTGAAAGTAAATGATTAACGAAATTATGATCAATAATAATTAGTATAAATTCGTTTCATTCCGACCACATACGCAATTTAAGAGTATAACTTTACTAAAAAATGGTAATTAGAAACGTTTTGATATTCAACTACTCTTATTAGCTATATTCATTGAACATTTATTTTCATAAATTATTTCCGGTGTCCATTTAATGTTAAAATACTAAATAAATAGGTACAATTAATTAGTTTTAAGGAGTTTAGTCTGTGAACCACCGCACACCTATAGTATTAAACAAAGAAGCGATTAAACCACGTTTTTTGTGAACATAATATAAATTTAAAACTTATTCTTTTGTGACTTCTTATATATGACGTCTGGTGTAAAAAAATGGTATAAACCTTGTTTATTATATTGTAAACGAAACCACTCCTCATTTTGAAATTTCGCTAACAGGATCGTGTTTTATTCAAATATGTTTTCTTGTCTTCCTTAATTATTTTATAAAAGTGCACTAACTGTAATTAAAACGATATTGCTACAAAAAAATTGTAAACTTCTCGTAAAATATCTCGGTATTATGATTGGACCAAAATATGATATACCATCAATGAACTCATCCAGAGGAGCATACATGGAAGACTAAGATTAGGGAGACGCCACAACATATGATTACGAGAATTATGGGAATGGTACGTAAACAGATATATGTAACGAGAACTATTTTGTGCGGCGTGAAGAAGATAAAATTCACCATAATTGTAGCCAACCTCTGTAAGAAGATGTCATATAAAGAAAATAATGACTTAGTAAAATGCAGTTTGATTCCTTCCGCATAAAATTCTTGGGTATGTTTAATGGTGGTTCAAGAGCATAGTGATTGATATCCTTATAAAATAATGATTAGTATACAGTCAGAGTTGATTTCTATGGCCACACGTATCCTTCAATCCAGGCTAGGTAACTGGACACCCTAGTGTATATCGCGGGAGAATTAGTCCCGCATTTCTTTCCGAAGGACGTTACTCCGACCACTTTGTACATGGATTCGGCCCCCACGAGTTGCTCAAGAAGTGGTCCACCGGAGTCACCCTAGAGAAGCAAAGAGACAAAAGTCATTATTACACAGAACAGTTAAATAACAGTAACAGAACAGTTAGATTTCATTTTTGCGTACTTAGATACTGTTAACATGTATAGATCTTAAAGGATTCGTAAAATAATCTCGAGTGGATTTGGGGATGACATTTGACGATATACTATTTCCCTTCTATAAAAGACGGCTGAGAAAAGCCTCTAAAAAGGTCCAAAGACTACAATAATATAAATATATAAATATATATATATATATATATATATATATATATATATATATATATATATATATATATATACATATATATATATATATATATATATATATATATATATATATATATATATATATATATATATATATATATACATATATATATATATATATATATGTAATTTAGCCATATTTATTTTTCCCTTATTAATTTTTTTTTCTGGGAGTTTTTTTTCTAAAAGATGTATATTTTTTTCAGGTACAATATATCTTTTTTTTAATGAAAACCCTGTATATGACTTAAATAATGTGTGAAGGGAATCTTTCGTGAAAATCTCCGAATATTTAAACAATAAAAGAATTATATTTATTATAAAAAAAAAATTATAAAAAATATACGTACCGGACACGTGTCAGTAGTATTGAGAAGGTCTTTTGCGCATATCTGAGAAGAAAGGTATCCGTTGGGGTAGTGATTTCTAAAGAACGCCACCCCGGTAAATGCCTGATTACACGTCTGTAAGGGTACTGCGGACACGTTTGATTTCAGTAGTACTGGACTGCGTTCAGCTGTAAAAAAGGATGAGCGTGAAAAAATGTTATTGTGATAATTCGATAATTTTTTTTGGGTTTAAAAAAACTCCCGACATTGAGAGTTTTCACGGAAAAAGTAGGGAAATCTCTTTCAATGGCAACTGTACTCACACTCTTATATCCATCCAGGCGAATTATCGGTATAAGTAATGGAAAAAAATATTATGTGATATTATCTGAAATATATTATGTAGGCTCAGGTGATTGAACTCAAAATTTATAACATTTAAGTGAAGTTGATAATATGTAGGAAGAAGTATGAATATATTTTCAATATATTCACTTAAGAATTCCAATAAGAGTATTAATATTAAAATTTAAATGATCTGTTTCATTTGAAAAAGCTTCCTTTGAATAAAAAGGGATTAACAAACACGTTAATTTTTATATTTATAAAAATAGTTACAACATCGTTATTGCATACCTACTATTTATAGAGGAAATAATGTCTCATCGTTGAAAAAAATATACATCAAAGGTTTCTCAACTTGAGACAAAGCTATAATTTTTATGTGAAAGATGGCATTCCAGGGCTTACGACCTGGAATCTGGCTGGCTTAACTGATTAATTTATCTACTTGCGTAACGTTCACAAGTTTGCCATTATAGAACATCCATATAGCATTGATTTTAGTAAGATGAACAAAATAAATTATGAATTAAAAATAATAAAAACATGATTCAGTAGGTTTCTCAACTTGAGACAAAGCTATTGTTTTTATGTGAAAGAAGATGGCATTCCAGGGCTTACGACCTGGAATCTGGCTGGCTTTAGTGATTTATTTATCTACTTGCGTAACGTTCACAAGTCTGCCATTATTGAACACCCATATCGCATTGATTTTGGTAAGATGAACAAAATAAATTATGAATTAAAAATAATAAAAACCTGATTCAGTTCCTCCCCAGCCAGCAATATATAAGGCATTTGTCGGGTCTTCTTCACTCGTATCGACACACGCTGGGTATATCATCTTACTGAACGGAACAGGTCTGTCTAACCTATAAATTGAAGATGAATTACAAACTTTAAATAATTAATGTATGTCTTCGGAAACCTCATTAGTTGTAACATAAACATATTATTGCCACCTTAAAATTCCGCATGACTGAGTATCGTGACTTCCCAGTACTTCTATGGTAAAATATCTCTCTCCATACTTTGCGGTCCTGATCCATATGGATAGAGGATTACAATCAGAGTCACTCAATATATATTTATTATTAGTGATTCATTTGTAATAATTACGTAAGCATTTGCAATATTTGTGCTGTTATTATTTACAAAAATACCATATTATTTCTCATTATTAGAAATAGATATCAAATTGTGGTAGAGTGGGTTCGAACCGAGTCTGCGACACTAACCACGGGACCACAACCCCGCACTATTTATTTTAAAATTACTCTCATATAACAAAAGAAAGCATCTTATAGCAAAGCCCACAAATCAAAATCAACATACTTTATGGCAACGTACAAAGAACTACAAGATCCATAACACAGGTACACATCAAACAAAATCTATCATATACGTCTTTCCGTCAAAAGAACTTTAATTGTGCAATAAAATTGTACAACCTGCTTCCATTATCTATAAATTTATTATAAATAGAAACCAAATACATATAAAAGTGCTATTCGAAAGTGGATAATGAAAGCGGGCAGATCTAAAATACCATCATTCAGCCATATCATATTTGATTGTAAAAACAATTTTCTCAAATAGTGGTATTTACTAAGAAAAACTGGATAGATGAAAAAATGGATAGATTTTACCACAAAGTGACTGCCGAAATTAAAAATGAATTTTTTAAAAATTTTATGTAAAATGTGCCTTTAGGACGAGAAAACTCTATAAGAACACATTATTGTAATTTGTTTTTTATTATGTATATGATGAAATAAAATTAATTACTTTATTAGTGCGATGTCTTGCTGTTTTTTCAATCTATTGTATTTGGGGTGTACGAATATGTCATCTTTATTCACTGCAAAATCTGTATCTGCTGTGTCAAATGTGCCATTGAGTTGAACTGTACCAAGTCGGACTACAGAAGGTTGAATACTGAAATAAAAAAGAAAGCAAAATATAAATTAGTAGATCATATTTTTTCTACAAACGTAACTTAATTTTTGTTAATTAAACCTTTTTATTTTATAATTACATAATTGTAACAATGAAAAATAAAAATGGCGAGAGATCCAATTAACAATTCTCGTTGGTTTCATTATTTTTTAAAATAATTTAATGAAATACACCGCCATGACAATAACATAATCTAACCTAACCGTACTCGTGTTTCATTTTATTTGTTGGTTAATTTATTTCAATTCAACAAGAAGTCTTTGTTTATATCAAAGATTTTTGTTTTATTATTGTTTATTGTTATTTTCTTATATTTTGTTACAATTATAGGGGGCAGCCTAGGTTAAAACGCCGTTCACATAAAACTAGAGATAAATATATTATTTTATCATACCGTTCTTATAAGGTACATTCATATCAATAATAATTTCGAATATTTTACCAGTCGTATAAATAATTGAAAATAAGATAAAGAGGCATATAATATAATGTGTGTGATATATTGTCAAAAAATTACAAATGTTATACGTCAGTAATACCGTGACTTAAAATAATTTTAACCATGGGAGGCCAACCTTTTCAGCAGCCGGGCCAGATTTTAAAAATGAGATTTCTTACCGGGCCATAAAACAAAATTTCTTTTATTATTCAAAGCAAACATGTAATGTATTGTTTTTTAAAAAAAATATTTTACAAATATATGAATTAAACATATTATTAGATCAGAGTTAGGTAATACAAAAAATTATAATAAAAAAATATATTTAGTGAGATGTCTGATTTTGTTTGTCAGAATTTTTTCAAATTATCTTCAATTTGTTTTCTAATGTCCTCCACACGCCAAGTAATAATTTGACGAGATAGGCTTTTTTTGAGAAATCCGTTTTCTGTTCTGCACACAGAATTTTAACGACACTCTCTAAACATTCCTTAACCATTTCACCATTTGAATATTGCTTCGACTTTTTGCTAGTATCGTGGCTATTGCAAACTAGCACTTACATAGCATTTTGAATTTGAGTCGCTCTAGTAGTTGGTTATAGCAGCTTGTATTCTTATCAATGTGTATTTTAAAGTCGATCGCGAAATGTTGTGATTGTTTGTTAACACGAATATACCAAAGAAGAAATTACCACGATAGTAAGATATATCCATATATGGAACTACGCACGATGGAAATTCTTTTGGTAGTTTTATGTACATTTAAGGGGAAAAAAATGAAATGCTTCGCGGGCTACAAGTAGGCACCCGCGGGTTGGCTACCCTTGCTTTAGACTATGATTATTATATGTTTTAAACAATCTTAGAGCAAGAGTTAAGGTGAATGGAACTTATTGACTTTTTAACTAAGAGCTTAAAGCTTTATGGACTCAGACTTAACGAAATATGGACACGTTCTTACCTATTTTTATTTAATATACAATGTGCAGCTGTCAAAACAAATCTATCGGAGATGAGAGTTCCTCCGCAGTCAAATTCTAGTCCTGTTTCCTTCATATATCCAATAGCTGCCTGAAATATTCATGAAAGGAAAAAAGTTGATCGTTAAATATCATATGGAAATTTATCGAAATAAGAATATGGAATTCCGAGTATTACAAAGGTCTTACGACTGGTTGGCTGGTTTGAGTGATTCCTTCATGTTAATGTATGCTTACATATTAGTACAATTATGATGACTACACCTTTTTGAGGTTGAATCCAGCACTTGTTAATATTTAAAAACTATCAAAATATTATTATAATATAAATGGTCTAAAAAATAAGACAAAAGAATAGAATATATTTAAAGCCATTTTCTAGTTTGTGCAATAATTCGAAAAAAAAAACCTTACGCAATTTTTATTGTTTTGAATTTAATTATTGAAAAAATAACGGTTGAATGAAGGAATGATGGAATAAATGAATGAGATGCAAATATGGTAGGTATGCGAATATACAGAACTTCAATCTTTCAAAATCTGTGTTTGAGATAACAATTTATTTTTAAAATCTTGACATCCATATTACTAAAAATTCGTTGTATGTATATATTCCATGACTGAAGCATTTTCCTGTCAAATTCAAGTTTTGTTTATTTAAAGTTTAGTTGGATAATGCACAACTTAACTGGGAATCAAAGTACCCGGATTCGAATCCTGAAGTAGACCATTATTTTTTTTCTGTGATTTGATGGCCTCACTTTTTTTTCTCTACATTTTCTTAAATATTTAAGTAACTAATAGTGTTTACATAGTAAATTTAGTTTATTTAGAATGTTTGAAACTATTAAAAAAAACATTAAATTAAATATTACCATATGTGGTAAGTCTCCTGCTACTACTTGTTCCCCATACAGTATATGTGGTTCTACCGTTGGGCCCTTCTCGTCTATATAAGTTTTACATGCTGAAAATATAAAAATAAAAGAATATAGGTACGTGTCGAATAATTATCCTGAGGATGTTATTTATTCTTTCGGCATTCATTTTGTGGTAAGACATGATCATATTATAAATAAATCACTTGTTTTTACCATTTGAGAGTTATATTATTACGACTAGATTCAGAAGCTACAGAAGCTTCCATCTACGGGTTTATATTTAGACTACATAGTATATACGACATACACAGTATGTAGTTTATATTCAAAAATTGTATATGGAAGCATTGTAGCTTCCGAAACAAGTCGTAAAAATGTAATACTGAAGTGGTAAAATACAAACGATTTATTAGCTAGTTCAAATATGTTTTACAAATAAGGTTAGGATGATAATACATAGAAAGATATAGTAAATAATTAAATTTTATTATTATAATTCTAAGAAATTATTACGACTCGTATCATAATCATGTCGACAGCCAGCCTGTTGACTCGTTTGAAACATAATTTTAAAATTATTTATAATATTTATCTGCATACATTATACGATAGATATTTATACACTCAACGTCAGTTTTTTACTATGTATATAGATAATTTTTTATCAAATATTGTTTACATTCTCACCTTACTTATATATTATACGAACAAGATAAGAATAAGTTTATATGATGCAGCGCCCTATGCACCACCGGGTGCGGATAAGGGTTTGAAGAAGAAAACAAATAAAATTTGATGGCATCAAATCACTTAAATATGCCTTTTCATTTAGACAAGGTGATTGTGAAACGGGTTGTCGAAAAGACGATGAAACTTCGAATCATGTTGATAATAGCGTGTACCTGCAGCAGCTTTATTTTCATCATTTCCAAACAGGAATGGTTCCTCTGGGGCCGCGGTAGTGGTGGTCGTAGTGGGCCTCTTGGTCGGCTTTATCCTCGCATTCCACGAAGGTCGCTCGTAATGACTGTTATCTTCGAAGATGATCCTGTCATCGCCGGCTGGGAAAACACAAAACGACAACAATGAATTGATGCATTTTGCAGGAAAGTTGTAAAATTTAGAAGAAATAACGAAAACTTGCTAGATACTTATCAAACAGTAGATTTTTATTTATTGTTTCGGCATTAACTTTGTGATAAGACATGTTAGAATGATTAAAGAAAACACTTGTTTTTATACCACTTGAGTTTTATTAAAGACTACTAGTTTCAGAAGCTAAACTTCCATCATTCAGGTCTTAATAATAATAACTTATATTATTTATTGATTCGGCATTAACTTTGTGGAATGACATGATTATTTTATTAAAATTAAACACTTGAATATACCACTGAAAACATATAGATGAACATAACTGTCGTTTTCGAAACTAGTCGTGAATAAAATAAAACTCATTAAAGTGGTATATTCAAGTGATTAATTTTAATAAAATAATAACTCAAGTGGTATAAAAACAAGTGTTTTCTGTAATCATTGAAACAGTAGATTAATTAAAATTGAGATAAAAATTAAATAAAATTAAGTAACAGAAACAAATTATTAGAAAATTTAACTTTTTTCAGAAAAAATATCTCAAACAAAAGTAGTTTTTAGGTTTTATGATTTATATTATATTTTCATTAATTGATTCGGCAGTCTTTTTGTGATAAAATGTATCCATTTTTAATTTAAGTTTTACTTACTAAATACCACTATTTCCTAAAATCGACTGTGGCACGTGTTTAGATGTATTCCGCATCATACGGTGTTTGAAAACGGTGCATCGAAACAAGTGTCACAGTAAATTTTAAATAATAGTGGTATTTAATAAGTAAAACTTAAATAGAAAATATATATTATATATATATATATATATATATATATATATATATATATATATATATATATATATATATATATATATATATATATATATATATATATATATAATTTTTTATATATATATTTATATAAATAAATATGTATATGTTTATATATACTGTCTGTGTGTGTGTGTGTGTGTGTGTGTGTTTGAGTATGTGTGCGTGTGTGTATGTATTTTTTAAAGAAACTTATGAGTGGGTTTAATGATGACCAATTAAAGTATATGAAACTATATGCCGAATACCAGTCATCCCTTTGGTATTACAAAGATAGCAACAGGTAGTCTGAATTTTTGCAAAACATTAATTTAAACATAAAGAAAGAAGTATTAATTTAGGACCAATTTTTATTCGTCTTTGTGTTATGATGTATCGTGTTATTTATAGGGCCAACCTTTGCAAACCCCCTATTAAGTATATTATACCACAAATACATGCTCCCATATGAAATATTGCGTAATCCTTGCTGTAAGATGCTTAGAACAGTGAGAGTATTATTTACTAGGTATTTGGGAAAGGAGTTCAAAGGGCTCTTCAGAAATAACGAAGTGATGATATTGAGATACTCCTATATTTTCGGGCTATTTCATTCTACTATAACGCTTGAATCTAAATATCTATAAATTTATGTAGATTTTTACGATATATGCGTAAGGACTACATTGATTAGTTGCGCTATGCAGATCCATTTGGGAAGTTTGCAATAATTGAATTATTTTTAGTTTTAAACAGCTAACTTACTGTAAACATTATCATTTTTTTGTTATAATAATATTATTCTACGTTTCCCTACTTTTTGTGCTTTGAAATTGAAACATTTGACATTAATAAAACATAACAATTTTTCAAATTTTCTAACCTAAAAATATTTAAGATTCCGTTATTATACATAAATGACAGCTATCTTGTGATATCCTATCAGTTCTATAGTTACTTAAATAATCGAAAAAAACAAAAGACACTCAACATCTTTATGACATCGTTCCTACATATTTCACGCGTTTTAAATGCAAAAAGCTTATTTTTTACTCATCAAGAGACCACAACGATACAAGTTAATACTATAATCAGTGTAATCTCCGTAGTCCGGACAAAATAATGATTTTTTAAACTTGGCCATTGTATTACATACAAGTACACTTGAATACTTTTTCTCATTAATTTGGTGTATGTATGATAAGTAGGGTCTTTGAATACTATTGTTGGAAGTAGGAACCAAGGTGTTTAAGAGGAACTAAGAACCCAACCACAACCGACTACAAATATGTACATGTGTATATATTTTGTTGGAGTTAGTAACAAACGAATAATTATTGTTAAAGGCCTAGTTTTTTTACCTTGATTCAAAGCGCTGACGTTTTTATTGCAACAAACTACTTCAGTAAGATGTGAGAACCCGCATCTCACAGAATTCTTATGTACTCCCGAACGACTCTGTATTAATCTGAAATGCGTTTTAAAATTAAGTAACATTTTATACGAATACAGACACAAATGAAATCGTCAATATAACGGATACCGAGAGAAGATGCCAGCGAAGGAAGTTCATATAAATACAAGCCAGGGAAACCACCATTACAGTAATGTAATTTCTTCTGCCTCCAATCATGCACAAATTGGGCATGCAATTATTTAATTTAAATAAAAACCATTAAGTACATATTAAACCACATCCTTTCTGCTAGGGAAATAGTATTGTATTGTCCAAATATCATATTATTTATTGATTTGGCATTAACTTTGTGGAATGACATGTTGATTATTAAAAAAAAATTAAACACGTATAATATCACGCAATGAGTTTTATTTCATCACACACGACAAGTTTCGAAAACTACAGATGTTTTCATCTACAGGTGTAATTAAAACTTCTTTATTCTTTCGAAACGTGATGTAAAATAAAGCTCATAGTGGTAATACAATAAAAAAATAGAATAAAATTCAGAACTACTGAAACAAAATTAACAGTACGCAAACTAATATAACACGATTTCTCGAGTAATGTTGACTTTTGAAGCGCGTTGTGTTAGGCTTATAAACGAAAACTCAAGCCATCAAATGTCCTATAAGAAAAATGCAGGAGAATTTTCAAGAACGTCATGTATCATAAATCATGAATTTTCAGTTGTGCATGTTTTCGGAATGCCCAGAAAATGTACTATATCCCAGCAAAAGCGACATATTTTTAACTTAATATTTACCCGTTACAGGGCAGAAAGTGTTGTTTCTGAATTTCGAAAAAAATGTATTTTCTAATTATTTTTTTTTTTATATATACTGAAATTATTTCAAATACAAAAAAAACATTCAGGTTTTACCTACAAAGATCTGTTGCATAGTAAAAAGTTCAATAAGTGTCTTTATATTTATTGTTAATACATTTTATTATATTCTTAAACTTTAAAAACGATCTCCTGAAAAATCAAGTTTTTTTTATTTATGACGTTGTTAAATGGAGTAAGCGATATGTGTTTTTGGCGTTGGTATGTAGTTTCATTAGTATATTCTTAATAATTAAAAAAAAATCATTTATACTCTTTGCGCTACCTGTATATATATATATAATGAGTAAATATCTGAAAAGCTGTCTAAATGTATTACATATATATTCTTCCTTCATTTCCTATTAAACTTTCTACGTATTGAAATGAAATGATTAGCTTAAAGCATTGAAACATTATTTTTTCATGCCTTTGAAAGGACAATTGATTCAAATGCTTTGAATATATGTATATTAAGAAATAAGTAGAAGAAAAATCACAAACTTCCGGATATTACAAGAGAGTATTAATGAATATGAAAATTGTATTATTTAGAGTGATGTTAATGATTTATCAAAAAGAATAATAAAGTATTTTTAGTGATGTCAATTATCTCATTCATGTCAGAATTGGATCATTGATATAAAATTATAATAATGGTAAGACATAGGCTAATTAAATGTGTAGGTACTATCCCTGGTTTTAAAAGATTCATGAATAAAATTAGCAAAAGAAGCCTTATAATTGATAAGAACAATAGTTATTTTTACCTAACTAAACGATTACATGTTTAGACAAAGACGTTTGATATTTCAATTTAAAAAAGAGATGATCGTTTTACAGCCATGCCAAAGTAATCAAAATTACTAAAAACTGGCTGTATACGGCTACGCGTCACTATGGCTCAGTCTAGTCCAACGGAAAGGAAAAAAATATCTTAAATGATTGTGAAGCAATGTATTTTTTTTATCAACAATGCAATCGAGAACATTGAAAATTATAAGAGACAGCTGCTGTCAAGAAACATCCTGTTTAAACGCATGAGCAATATTTGGTCTTGCGTGTGTTGCTATTGTGTTCAATAGATGACGCTGCCATTGCGGTGAAAAAAGGTTTATTAAAAAAAATATATTTATAATACGTATGTATTCAAATGCAACGTTGTGTCAATTTTCAAAACAAATGGTGAATAATTGTAGGTTTTAAACAAACGATAATTTGCATTTTTATTTATGCAGATATCACATCAATAATGAATTTTCGTTGTTAACCTTTTCTAGCTATCTTAATTGTGTAAATGATATTTTTTAAGAATATTTTTGATTTATGTTTTTTTAACCTAAATAATCGAATTGTTCTTTATTCTTGTTCGGTTATTCGCAGAGCGAGTACACGTAGAAGATAATCGTTTTGAAAACAAATAGATTTGGTTATCAAATTAGGGTTGTGGATAGTTAAGTGATTTAGTATTTTTCTATATCAAGAAGATGGCAAGGGTGACGTGTGTAGAGAATAAAGACAATGATGAATGAAAAGGAAAGACTTGAGGCGTGATTTAAAATGAATATTTACTCTATGATTTCCGGACAATCGTGAACGAGCCGACACTCCCCTGTTTCACCGTTTGGTAATGTGCAGTCATTGTCGTCTGAAAATAAGTTCATCATGTTACATCAAATGTACAAATTCATAATGGCGGCACGAATCAAAGGATAGTTTTTTTAGGTTAAGATCTCAAAAACCATAACATTACAGTTTTCAGTGGCCTCCGTTCACCCATTTGCCAACAATATTTTGAGTTTAAGACTGTAATGATTGATTTGTCATCAATTTTGCGGAATAACATGATGATTTAAATATGAAAATGAAAAACTTGTCAAAGACTAGTCTGGGGTTTACTAATGTAAAAAACGCTAGTTTCCAAGCCAAAGGTTTTCAATGGTGAAAATATTGTTACTATTTGGCATCTACTTTTGTGGAATAATATGATGATTTTAATATAAAAATATAACACTTGTCTAAGGCCACTAGGGATTTAAATATGTAAACGTCAATGGTTTCAAAAACAGGTCAAATTGACAGTCTGTAGAAACAATGACGCCAGTTTAAAAACAAACCTCTAAAAAAAACGCTATATTATTTTACGTAAATAACAAAGAACATCGGCCAATGAATTTCTCGAACAATATTTTGAATACGTTGAAAATATGTTTGAGACTGTCAATAGAAAAAAAAATATCGTGTACATATTAAAATCATGATAACATGATACTAAGTTAATGTCATTGAAAAATAAATAATAGCAGTTTTACCGGTTATTTAATCGATTCTATTTATCAGTAGCTTTGAATATTTCTGGTTTATTCGTGAATAACTCTAATTAAATTGGGTTGTTCAATATTTTTCTTTTCTTTTTTAAATATAGATACTCGTCCATTAGGTTTTATAGATACTTAAATATGAACGTGTGGGTATGCAATGAAATTATTAAATTAAAGTGTTTTCTTCATTTGTCATTAAATGATAAAATGTAGATGTTTCAATGACTTTTCCTTTAAAATGAATACAAAAAAATATAACACGAGTGCTTAAAACGTCTAGTTTTAAGTTTAAGTTTAATAATGGTTTAAAAGAAAATAAAAAGAATATGTATGATAACAATCAACTGGTCAGATAGTATCTAAAAAATAAATGATATAAAAATAACGCATTGTACAAGTCTCAGTGTTACCGTGAAAACGGGAGGGAAATCAATTTAATTCCGATTCATAAGTCGTCCGGTTACCCTTGTGAGCGACGATTAAACGCAGTTGTTAGAGAATAATGACGAAACAAAATAATGAAGGATGAAGGTTAGCCAACAGTATTGGCACAGAACAAGCGATAGTCAATGACCCGCGTCTGATAACTTCCTTTACGATGATTCGGTTTGCGGACACCGTATCTTTTATTCCGATAATGATGTGTCGATACCTCGTACAAAATTTACAACAAAGCTTAAGAAATAAAAATGCACAAGAAAAAATGCGGAAAAAATAACTTCCTAATCAATATGTTAGTATGGATAAAAAAAATTTTGAAAGAGTATTATTTTCAACATGAAATATTTTTATCATGCACACACGCACACACACACGCACACACACACACACACACACACACGCACACACGCACGCAGACACACACACACACACACACACTATAATGCGCACCTACTTTAAATGTTACTGAAAGTTATTATATTAATTATTAAAACTTGATGAATCGACATGAGTGTGTATATTCAATAAAAATAAACATAAATAAATAGAACAATATTTTATAATAAGGAGGATTTCATACAGTAGAATTATGTTAAACGTACGTTTAACATAATTCTACTGTAGTGTAGTGCAGTAAAATTGGATAGTATATATATATATATATATATATATATATATATATATATATATATATATATATATATATATATATATATATATATATATATATATATATATATATATATATATATATATATATATATATATATATATATATATATATATATATATATATATATATATATATATATATATATATATATATATATATATATATATATATATATATATATATATATATATATATATATATATATATATATATATATATATATATATATATATATATATATATATATATATATATATATATATATATATATAAAAGAATCGCCAACAAACGCACTAGTTCTTTGATACAGGGTTCAAATACCAGGGAAATATATTATTGAAAAAGAGGTGAGGAGGTAAAATATTATGTATGAATGTTATACCAGATGGTAACCAAAAGCGGGACATCATGCATGCCAATAAAGCGCCACAATAACCACTCATCTAAGGATACTAATTAAAAAAACTACACCCAGCACCTTCAAAATATCTATTTTACTTCTATTTTTTCCGAATGCAAATATTCCGAATGCAAAACATTCCACACCAAACAAAAAAGTAGCACCAACCATAAAACATCCACTAAAGTAGAAGAGAAATTATAAAATGAATATAAATAAGATAATTAGAAATTTGCCAAATGTGTATTTAATTAGTGAAAACTAATAAAATCGAGTTTTCTATTGTATATAGGTACTCCTTTTTTCTTGGGACTATGTACTCATATAAATTTTCACGCATAGAAAAATAAAAAATAATTTGATTAGTGATAATTGTGCCTTAATTTTTTTAGAGTACACAGGATAGGAAAATTAATTATGTTTCAGTCATATTTTACAAAAATTGCACCATGTCACAAACTGTTTTCTTTTGTGAAGATTTATAAATAAGCATTATAAAAAATACCTTAGGCACGAGAAAACTCAGTAATTCGGTACATTATTGTAATTAATCATTTGTAGAATATATATATATATATATATATATATATATATATATATATATATATATATATATATATATATATATATATATATATATATATATATATATATATATATATATATATATATATATATATATATACATATATACATACGTCTGTGTGTGTGCACAAAATTTTATCTTTGGCCAAATATTTTTCAACGATATATACAAAAAAATTAAAGATAAAAAATAAGAAGATTTGATCATCTCTCTGGCAATTGTCTAATAAATTATTGCATAAAAAATAACTGCACAAATAAGATAAGCCAAACTTCTTTTGATTGATATTTACATTATTTGCACATCACTGACGAAATCATGTTTATTCACTAAGACTCGTTATTATCACTTGATTTGAAGAAATAATTCTTAATACGTGTTAATTGAGTAAATATAATACAAATATAAAATCTAATTACCACTATAATGAGTCAGAGGTCCTCCACATACAGATGAGAGAAGAAGTAACGTGTGTAGTAATTTATACATCTTTAGTATTTTGCTAAATAACTGGTTTACAACACAAACCAAGTTCACAATCGCCGTGTATAAACGCACTAAAATCTTCGTATAACTTAGTATCGAAACAAAACAACAACACACAACACTAACAAAAATAAACTAACTTTCCCGCGTATACGGTAACAATGGAAAATACGTTATACTCCGTATCTCACTGATTTCCTTAATTATATTAACAATAAAAATCTCAAGTTGTTAGTACAATTTGCTTCTTTTAAAAATACGTCGCGATTGTACTATATTATAACTTAATAAATATTGCGGGATTGGCCAACGTGAGTTCGGTCGGAACTGACGCGTTGTACTGACAATACGTGGTTTTGCCGGCGTATTTATATTCCAGTTCTCACATTAATATTTCTCTTTTATCTGATGAAGAGGAACTGCAGGGCTAGTCACCGGTAGCTGGCTCATGAGACCGCACTGCGGTGAGGATAATATACGGGCTGGATAGTAAGGAGTCCCGGAAATTTGCGAGCGTAACTCTAACAGGAAGCCTTTACTGCATATTATGCAACTGAAAACCCAACAGACTGAAATTCGAAGAAGTCCTGATTCAGAAAAAATATGGATAGGTTAATTTTTATAAAATTTATTTTTGTTTTATTATTTGATATGGTTACAAAAGTTTATTTTAAATAATTTAAATTTATTTTTTAGACATCTACTATTACATATTACAATCTTAAAAGTAAAAACGCAGTCCTCTCCAAAAAAGAGACTAAGCTTTTGTGCTTGGAGAGGGACTTACATTTATTAATTATTACTTATTTATTTTTTTACAAAAATGTTACTAATATTTGTATATAACCACTCACCGAGATTTTTATGGCTACCGGTTTCGAGACGTACCCGTCTCTTCGTCAGGACAATCACTACCACATCATGCAAACAATACCACCCTTCACTACCATAGCACCATTTAACACATGCGATTTTCGGTCGACCCGAACACCGACATGCACTAAAAGGTTCAGCACAAACATGCGTTATGAGTCGTTATGAGTCGAGGTTAAATGCACTAGGATTAAACATATTAAACATATTATTTATTGTTTATGCTTGCTGTATGCGTTTAATTTGGAAATGATTATTAGGAATATTTATCGCCCAATACCTAAAAATAAGAACTTATATGTTCAAGGACTATTTACCCCGTAATTTTAAATAGCTTTTTAAAGTACAAACATTGTAAACCTTTAGTTCTGTTTTTAGTTGATTGGTCCTTTTCTTCTTTTCTTCTTACATAGTACCTAATATTCCTTTACAATGTGACAACAATATCCTTCTTTTTGTTTTTTTTTTTTATAAAGGTAATAACCCGCAAAGCATCTTTTTTGGATTATTGTCTGCAGGTAGGATAGTAAGGATAGGAAAGGTAAATGTAAAAAATATACCACAAACACCCAGGCCAAATGAAAATAAACCTATCTTGAATTCATTTTGCTATTGGCGGGAATCGAACCCGCGACGCCAGTTTCGCAGTCGAGCGTCTACCCAACTACGCCACGGCGCCTGTCCCATCAAATGTGATGCATTCCTAGATCGAAAAATATGAATCGCAAGACCGATAACTCTACGTTCATTTAATCAATAGTAGAGTTAACAGTTTAGGAATCAGAATTTGAATAAATTTATCATTTTAATCATACATATCGAGTATCTTCTATTAAATCATTATCTTTGATTTTTTGTCAACAATGGTTGACAAAAAATCGAACAAGAACGAACACTAAATTTTATTCATTTATTAAAATTGGTTAATGTTATGTGGTTAAAAATTTGACATGTTGCCTAAATCAGATCTCAACCAATTATTTTCAATCCATACAGAATACAGTGCCCATCCCTTGGTATCGTTTGAAGCCTTAACAAAACTGATTGACGGGGCTTTTGAACCCTTTATTTTACCTTTCTCTCTCTCTCATACTCAGTTAGTCATGGTTTACAATGTCTCATATTGTGGTCCTTTGATCAGCTTCACTAGTAAAGCTTTAGTCATATCTCTGAGTCGTTCTGTCCTCTTGATCACCGTCCTTGTACATTCCCAATGACCATTAATTTCTCCGCATGGTCGCATTATATTTTTATCGACAGGTCCTTTTTTATTATTGCATAAACTTGCATACAAGAAATTATTGTAAAAATATCTTAATCAGTTAGTAAAAAGAGTAAAAGAGAATTAACTATTGAAATGAGGATTTTGAAGATCTTTGTATTCATGGAAAAATTCAGATTCCTTGTTGATTTGTTAGATATGATGTTAAAATACTTAAACTATTCTTAAAATATTTATGTAGTAACAGAAGTAACAAGAGTCAATATGTCTTGACTGATCATAATATATCGTCAATTAAAAGCTTTAAATGTGGCCCAAATCTCATTTAAATGTTTTAAAAAGAATTGTGTCATCTTTGCCTTTTTTGCTTTTCTCATAGATTTTGTAAATAAATTCCTTGAAATTTCTATACGAGACATATACAACAAAAAAATCATTCAGAATTTCATGGTGTGAGATTTTTTCTATTATAACTATTTGGTGCGGTGTGGCGCATATATTTTTTGTCTGAAAAATGTAATAAAGTTGAATTATTTACTTTATTAATACAATATATAATTTTAGCTTACCTTTTACTTGGTAAAAATACCTTTTCTTATAATCTATTGTGACATGTATTTCGATGCATTCCGCATCATTTTGTCATACAACGTTTGAAAATATATAGTCGATAGAGAGTACCACAAAACGACTGTTGAATTAATGAATGAAAGCAAAAATAATTGTTTTCAACAGTTATTAAATATAGTGCTTTAAAAATTCGAATTGTCCGCCTCCGTAGTGTAATGGTCAGCACGCTCGGCTACCGTTCTGGAGGTCCCAGGTTCGATTCCAAAGGGGGGTAAAATAAATATAAGTGATTTTTTTACTGTAATATTTATTCAATACTACCCTGGACTGGTACCTGAAGCGGAAGGCTGATCACCTTTCCTTCATGTGTAAACGATCAAGATAACACTGCGTTTATATGACGCAGTGCCCTATGCACCATTGGGTGCGGATAAGGGTTTTTTTTTTTTGATTCACATAACTCAAATTGTGGAATTATATTTTTGAATGAAAGTGATATTTCACAAATAAATCAATAAAAATATTTAATTTAAAACATGAATAATTTAATCAGTTGTAGTATTTAAATACGTAATGCAAACCACAACATTCACATCTAAAAGGGGAATTTTCTATAATTTCCTTTTGGCAAATCAGAAGTTTATGAGGTATTATTACTAGTTCTAACATGTGAATTTTTTTCCTGGACAACTCTTTTAAAAACCCTTAATATCTCTTAAATGAATAAGCGTCATTGGAAATATTCAAATCAATTAAAGTTGGAAATATCAAGACCAATTACCTATTATTAATTGCCATCATGTGATTGTATTGTACAATATTCTTTGTATTAAATTCTTTCAAATAAAATCGATTTGTATAATATTTAAAATAGAGGTAGGTTTATAAGAATTTTTCATTATTTCACCAATTAGATTTTTTTTCGTGAATATTTTGTTTTATATTTTTACTATTTTTGTAAAATCCTGACAGTGTACCTAAACTTCATTATACGTTTAACTTTATGAAAATTTGTAGTAGGTAGTGCAAAAATGAGTACATTTATACTTTGGTTAGCGAGCATAATTCGTTCTGGAAACATTGGAATCCAGAGCAATTGGATGTCGAAGCAAATTTCTCCACAAACATCATAAAATACTTTTTCATGAAACGTATTTGTGAAGCATTAGTATCATCAGTTGCCAAATATTAAACAAGTATACTCTTAATATCTCATAAAATCTTTGCTCACAAATGATATACATACACATGTACACATTATTTAAAAAAATGTACAAAAAAATTGTTGATAATTAATTCTATCATATACAACGTCATCTAGGTCATGCCTTCGAATCATGTTATCTTTCTGTAGCATCCATGAATTTTTTAGTCTTCCTCTAGATATTTTTCGAGAAAGATCCATGGCGATCGCCTGGTTCACAATATGATCAGGTTATCTGCGTCCTATGTGCCTATACCATCTCAATTGCCTTTTCTCTACCTTACCTTTGATTGACAGTTATACCCAGGCTGACATGAATGCGTGAACTATTTATTTTGTCAAAAGGGACACTCCAGCTGACCATGTAAGCATTCGTAGGGGTGGTTATATACAATCTCCGTATATTTTTAACACTTCAAAAAGAAGCGTTACGTCTATTTACGGGTAAACTCTCGGGTAAGTTCTGCAAATGCGAAAATGATTACATATATAGGTACCTATAGTAAACATGTTGAGAAATTTCCTAGTTTACCGGTAAATTGTCTATGACATTGTTTTAGTTTAACCTGTTCACATTTAGTAAACAGGTTTTAAATTAAATTATTAGGCCATAAATTCAATGGAAAGTACTTTCAGTATTACTCATCAATCGATGACTAATACGTGTATACACGTTAGTGTTAAGATGTTAGAGTTTGTAAAAAGAAAGGTGGGTGCGTAAGAATCTTGTCGTAGTACGTTAAAATTTGACTACAGCGAAATCACGATATATTGATTTATATTATCCACTGACACTTCGTGATGGAATTGCATTTTTAATTTATTATTAGATTAAAACCAATATTTTTAGCTTTTCCACTTTTATATTTGACCAGCGACCGGGTTTCGTCGTTACCGACATCATCAGACTGGTGATGTCGGTAACGACGAAACCCGGTCGCTGGTCAAATAAAAAAGTGGAAAAGCTAAAAATATTGGTTTTAATCTAATAATAAATCACGATATATTGGACTATTGGGGGGAAGTGGTGTCCGTTGAAGCCGAAAGTACGTTACATAAAAATGTGTTTAAAATAAATCAACTTTTTGAAAATATGAACACTGTACAAAGACAGATATAAAAAATACAAAACATATACAAAATTCTATTTATTGTCATCGGACACTCGTCGTCAAGTGACGTTGCTGTTTGATATCGATGAGCTTGCTTTCGGTTATCCTGCCTTGAATAAGGAATCAAGTTTTGATTGCACTCTTGAAGTTTATTTTCTTTTTAATTTTTGAAATCAACTCTCTAAAATAGTACCTATATATTTATAGTAAAATATTTATTGAACGTTATATCTGAAGTTCGTTTAATAGAAGTCCGTTATATCGAAGTTTTAATGTATTGACATATAACATGTTTTATTTAATTTAATTTGAATTGCGATACAAAATCAATAAAATAGAAAATAAATGTCAAAATTGGTACATAATTATCAATTTAAAAAAAATCTTGATATCTGCTTCCTGCTTCTATTAAGTAAAGATAACGACTGAAGAAGAAGAAAAATATTTTTTAAAATGTGAGGCTAGTTTTATTTTACAAAAGTAAAAATAATAATTTTAAAACTATTTATTTTAGCAATCTTTTAGGTTTTAAACTTCAATTAAAAATGAAGTGCCAGCAAGCTATTGTACGTCACGATTAAATTTGTTTTTATCGCTGAATACTACTGGGGAATACCGTGGGACCGCGATAATTATAGTAATTACTGAACCTCTTAAAATCTTCACAACCAGTAGCTAACAACTTTGAATAAGATATTGCTCATTTACGAGAAGAGTGTCATAACTTAAGATTTTTGTTATAAGGTGGAGACCCATTCGAAGCGCTTATAACTTTGTAAGGTAGTCATGTACATATACGTATTGTCAAGCTTCATCTTATCTCATTAGGATTAAAGAGTGAAGTAAGTGACATAGACAGAGTAAACTATTTGACAATGTTATAGATCTTCAAAAGCGTTTCCTGAAAATTAACCAATTTCGGATTGTGATATTTTAGTCGCTTGTATGAAATATCCGAAGTCGAAATATAATGATCACACTAAAAAACAGAAGTTTCTTAATCGGAATAACTAGTTAAATATATCTCTATGTGTATATATATATATATATATATATATATATATATATATATATATATATATATATATATATATATATATATATATATATTTATATATATATATATTTATATATATATACATATATATATTTATGTATATATATATATATATATATATATATATATATATATATATATATATATATATATATATATATATATATATATATATATATATATATATTTATATATGTATAATATAATGGTCAGCACGCTCGGCTCCTGTACTGGAGGTCCTGGGTTCGATTTCCAGGGGGGGCCACGGTGCGTTATATTGGCAATCTAGCGGAACTTTATTATTTTTTTCGATGGCTTATATTTTGAAAAAAATATTTTATTCCAATAGAAAACAAACCATTTTACTAAACTGTTTAATTATTTTTAAATTAAGTCATTCCGAAAAATACATAATCGTATCGGAAACCCGAGCTTCAGCGCGCCGTTGGGGGTGAGCGGTTTTAAACGAATGCGCATCAGTCGCTTGAGTCATCATATTATAAATTTGTGTTATGTATGTGTAATATTTGTTTATATTTTTATAGCATTAATTTATCAAGGTATACTGTACGTGTTTTTATTTGAGTAAATATTATTTCATTAGCCTGCAAAGTCTTGTTGAACTTATAGCTCGTAAATATAAATTATAATTGGTTTATACCAATTATAAGTAGGCTTTTAGTATGCCATACCCTAAAATACCGTACTATGACAGTATTTTTATAAAAGCTTAACTTATATTCTTATTAGCATATATAATAACTTTTTGCTTAATTTGCCATACCCATACATTTTTTTCGCAATTTCAGAATGACTACGTAAATTTCTCGTCAGGCTATTTTTGACATATGGGTCGTAGATTCGAAACGCGTGAGAGTTGAAGCCATAATTGCATATATTTTGGAGCAATTTAATATGCTTTCAGTGTAATTTAAGATTTTGACTAGTTTTAAAACAAAAATCAGAAGTGTTTGTCAAAAAAATGGGCAAAAGTGGAATAAATCGGTTAGATCTCGAAAACAATTCTTGAGTTCAAATTCTTTATAGATTATTCAAGGAAATCTTATGTTTTCTAATATTTTTACTCAAATTCTATCAAGTATTTTGAAAAGTAGCTCAATTTGTAAGCCTTGTAGGCCTTGAAAGGTTTTTGAATCGTGTGCATCGAAGGTCAAAAAACGAAAAATACAAAATCATGTTAAATTAACAACCCAACAAGAGTTGTCCTTGGCCACAGTAATCAAACTGAGAAAAACTGGAAAAAGAGATTCTGCCGCCTTCATCAGAGAGTTATCTTCTGTTTTCCTCACAGTAAAAAAATATTTCAATAAAAAATAAGCCGAATTATCTGCGGATTAAGCACTACCTATAAAATAATCTAAAAACCCATCAGTATGATATCATGAGGCAACAAATGATAGATTTAAGCTTACTAAGCGAAAGAATCTGTGAAATTCTCCAGCAATCACCATCAACGAAATTTCAGCTGAAATTCCGCTTTAGTCACTTAACGATCATACTGGGGCGCGATTATCCAAGGTTCAAGAAGAAGTGCTTGAAACTCTTTGTTACTCGAAAAACATTAGTTAAAATAAAAATTTAAAGTGGGTCTGTCATGGTGCCGACAAAATAGGTACCGACAAAATTTTCAGAAGACCATCATACAGACGAAAAATTGTTTAGTATTACTATGATGTCAATACAAATATGTATACTTATAGTGGAACTGTTAAACACAACAAAAAATATATTTGGCAAAATCGTTCACGATTGTCGACTAGATATTGGCACCCCATTTAATTGGTTTTGATCAAAGAAACGGTGAACACAATAACTACAGAAGTTGATGAAAGAAAAAAAATTGGATGAAATTACGACATTTCTCCAACAAAAATACTTGTGAATGAAATAAAAATGCACGTGAAGCTTATGATGAATTTTGTATGATAGACGGTAAAGTATCCGATGTCATGTGATCATGTTTATCTATTCAAACAGAACTTAAAATATGAGTTTAATGAATCAGAAGAATATTTAAATAATGGTGATTCTGAATAAAACATAACTTGAATATTCTCCCTTTTCAAATAATTCCTCGCCTCATATACGAATATATACCTTTCTTTTACAAACATTGGTGATGACGTTTTATGCATATATGCATCTACAACAAATATTTAAATAATATTAATATCTGCCAAAACATTTAAGTGTAAATACAAACACATTTAACTGTGACCTCTTTTCATAAAGCATAAAAGTTGTTTTAATACCCATTTTATCATATCTTTCTAGAAATACTATAAGATAAATACAAAATGTTCACTCATTCATGTATTTTATAAGTGATAGTATCCAAAAACCTACTAAAACCGGTATATTTTAAGCGTAATAATAAAGTACCCCTAGATTGCCAAAATAACGCACTGTGGGGGGGGTCAAATATATATAAGTGATTTTTTCACTCTAATATTTATTCAATATTACCCTGGACTGGTACCTAAAGTGGAGGGCTGATCACCTTTCCTGCATTTACAACGATCGAGATAAACAGCGTTTATACTATGCAGTGCTCTATGTACCATCAGCGCCCTTGAGGTAGTATTTTACGAAAATGGCGCTAAATAAATGATCGAAATTTATTATTATTATTATTATCGCGTGCGGATGAGGGTTCGAAGATGAATATATATTTACATACACTAAAAAAACATGGAATACTCATTTCATTATACATTCACTATACTATCACTCACTCCAGTCAATTACAGGTCTTCAACCCTGTATATTCCCAAGACTTTTTTTAAATAAATATAAACACATAGTAAAGAATTACGCCCTACGTTGCAAATATTACGCTATTAAACTGATTACTACCTTTAAGAAGTAACCCGTATTTAAATTTAACAAGGTATGTAATTTGCTTAGATTAAATTTGAATATATGTGATACTAAATTATACTATTGTTTTATTTTCGGTAAATTTACTAACGTTAATTTATTACCGGTTATCTTTCGTACGTCATGTTAATTTTCAAATTTAATTTGGTCATTCGTTTATATTTTTACTGATATTTTAATTGTAAAATAGATGATTTTACAAGCATATTTCTTACTTTCATATTTTTCATATAAAATAAACTCAATTCATCATTTCCCTAACGAAAAATACAACGCAAAAAACTTGTTGCCAAACGCTATATAAATGGCAGGGAGTTGTTGGCAAGGAATTGATCATTATATTTTATTAGTAAAAATACTCGTACCTTAATTGATATTTATTGTAATTTACAATTATAATAATGCTAAAAAATTCGTGAAATGATAAAAAAACGTTTGTGCACAGTATTGACTGATGAGAGGGATTTAAAAGAAGAGATAAAGAAGATGTTCAGAGATTTATAAATAGAGGTTTCAATATGTGGTCTCTTAATTTTATATTGTTGTTAAAAGTCAGATAAATAGGCAAAAAAAAACGAATAACGAATTTGAATAGTGTGGTTGTCAATAATAGGTAGAATTGGTGAATGTTACACGTGTGTAAAGTGATAACTCAAACTAGCCTATGACGGTTGTAAGCCCCGTAAATGCCTAGACATCTATATACTTGTTCATCTTTGTTGAGATGTCAAAAAATTATATGAAAAATAACTCATATAATTGGAGATAATGCAGATTTGTGAACACGTACACAGATCTGGATTATTTCCAATTATAGGAGTTACACACACTGAAAATGTTGATAAAATTTAAATATTACAAGACAAATTTAAATTTAAATGCCCAGACTTCCATATTATTTTTCATCTTTGATGAGATGTCAAAAAATAATATGAAAAAAAATCGGACTAAATGACTTTATTTTAAAATTGATTGTTTACAGATTACTTATAAATAATAAAATAATGTTTAGGTGAATAGACAAATATTAATCTGATTGTAGTTTTGTTTATCAAAATGCAAAGAAAAACGAATGAAAATTATTAAGGTTTTATTCAATATCGGTGGTAGATATAAGCTGTAGATATAAGATATAAGTGGGGAATTCTGCCTCCTCCTAAGATGAACATCACTAGATCGAGGCTAATAAAACAGCTCACATAATAGCTAACGAAACAGCTCACAGAATGGGTAAGAAAACAGCTAACAGAATAGCCAACAAAACAGCTTACAAAATAGATGGCACTACTGGTATATAGTCAATAGAAACTTTGATCGAGTGATCATTCCGAATAACTCGAAAATTATAAGGGTTTTTCTCATTTCAGTCACAGTTTTTTGGTGATGCATAAAAGTTAAGCAATCTCTGCTCTACCATAACACAGAAACAATTGTTTACAAAATCACTACGTTAAGAACTGGCTGTAAGAATTTATATGTAAATCCGGAAAATTCTCATCCGGTTTGTAAAGTATTGTCTCACTAAAATAACCTTTCAATGGCGGTATTCAGTAATGCTGTTAAAATTTAACCTTGTGATAAAAATATTGGTAAATATATGACGTTGATCCTTACCTCCGGTATCCTATCCTCATCAAGTAAAATTGTCACATTCTCTAATAAATTACTAGTGTTCGTGATCCATGTGTCAAACAATTCATAGCGAATGTATCCGTCTTCCTGAAACATACGAGATTTATGTTCGAACCAATTTGTGCAATATGTCATCCATTGTCTCTATGGTGTATTTGCTTTTCCATTGGTCGATTCAAGATTCACGTCACATTATTATCATTATATTGATGATTTAAATATGAAATAAAACAATTATACAAGAGTTTTTAGTATATTAATGAAAACACGACTAGTTTCAAGAACTTCAGATGTTCTCAAGAATAGATAAAATTACAAACAGTTTGTATATTAACCTGATAATGAGAACATCTGTAGTTCCCGAAATTAGTTGTGTTTACATAGATTAACTTCAAAAATGGTCTAGTGCAAGTGATTTATTTTTATAAGTAAACGACTTTACCCTTTCTTTTATTAAAGATTTATTTTGTATTAATTGTTAAAGTGTTAGGTTATTGGGTTTTCAATCGTAAACAATATTTGATTCTTATTATTTTTAATAAAGTGTGGTCATATAATTTTCTATTTATTTACTTTTTTCGAATCCAAACCAATATTAAACAAAAACGTGACATTTTAATATCTCAACACATCGAAAATTGGTAGCCATCAAACAACATGTCAGATAAGAGCTGGTATGTGATGATTATGGAATGACAGGTCAAAGATGCATTCTTTAATTTAAGCAAATTGAAATCAAATCAGTTATAAAGCCTGTGCTAAGAATTGGCAATATATGTAATAAATTGTATATGTGCCTAATCTGTATGCTTACTTCACGTAATACGACTTACATTTTATTTCAAAACCCTTTTACCTGTAATTATTTTGTATATTTTCCAGAACAATATGACGTCGGATGGTAAGGGCAAAAGTCTCATTAAGAAGTTGAACCTAAGATTGGGTTATTTGTATATCATTTCTGCTCTTATAAAACCACAGAAAATAAAGACAAAAAACAACAGTGAGTAACTATCATATTATATGTGTATTGTTTCCAGTGTTCTCGTGGTATTTCTAAGAACAATTATAGTAAATTTTTAGTTATTGCTATTAGAGCGAACGTATCTCTGATTTTTAATATTTTTAATTCTAAATATTTTTTTTTCTTTTAAATTTATTTTATTTTAAATATAATTATTTTTATATGAATTACATAATGTCCAATTGACTCTGAAATTCAGCTACGGTTTATGCAACACCGCTTATCGTGCCCTCATTTAGGCTTCAAGTTCATAGGTTTTATAATAGTTTATACCTACTTGTGAGTGGATTTACTCTTTATATCTAAAGTTACTATAATTTCATGTTATTCATGAGTAAAAATTTTATGCAAAAATACTAGTGACACAATTTCTGTTATATGTTTTTTGTTATATATGTACATTGTATATTTTTGTTATTTATGTTATATATATATATATATATATATATATATATATATATATATATATATATGTATATATATATATATGTATATATATATATATATATATATATATATATATATATATATATATATATATATATATATATATATATATATATATATATATATATATATATGTATATATATTTCACCTAAATTGTGTCTGCACATTTTGCATATAATAAGTGGTAAAATTTTCCAATGTTCTTAAATCTAGCAATCATTATCACATTTATTTTTTAACCAAAGTTTTTATCTATTTTAATTAGATATAAACTTTTTTCCTACTTATTTTCTATAAACGTTTATAAATACAATTTTATCTTATGGAGACATTAATTTTTTGTATTACAAATATTATTAAAATTCAAAACTTTGTTTATTAGAACGTGAAGAGTGTAGTATCATGAGTTTTTGATTATGCTTACCTATGTTTAAATCAATTTGTTTTATTTTCTATGAAAAACTACGTATATTCGTAAGTTCTTACCTACATTCCTAATTGGACTCTGCTAGTACCTACGTCAGACGAATTGGGGCTTCCTTAACGTAAACGAAAATGGCAGAACTGCGGATGTCCTGATTATAGCAAGTTATTTAGTTATGATCTGTTGTAGCTTATATCTATTAGATTCAATTGGCTATTGCTACACTCGTATGGACATTGCAATATGTACGTCTATTTTTCTTTTTTGACAAGAGTTAAACTTCTCAGTACCGATTTCATATGTTTAAAAAAAGGTAAAATTATGCAGTTTATTTTACCGGTTGTAAAAAGGACATAGAAATAAAAAAATGTGCATTCCTTGGTGAAAGGAACATTAAATTAAAATATAACTTTGTTTTAAAATCATTATTAATATTTTATTATAACTTAATTACAATGTTTATCGGTTTCGAAGCTAACCGCTTCTCTTTCAAAACTGATAAACACTAAAACACTATCTACTTAACAATACATTCAAAATATTTTTGGCAAAGGAGCTTGGGTAGATCTCAAGTGTCTTTATTTTTTTATATTGATTAGCAGTCACAGTCAAAAGGGATCAGGGATGTTGAGTGATTGGAAACATATTTTAATAACGGAGTTTTCCATCAGTCTTGATAAAGAAGGGGTTAGCTTCGAAACCGGTAGACATTATAATTAAGTTTTCATAAAATATTTATACTGATTTTAAAACAAAGTTACATTTTGATTATAAAATGGAAAATCACAAAGTTAGTGCTTCAAATATAAATTATATTTACTATATGTTTAAGATAAAAGAATTCTTTTGCATCCGTTTAATAAATTAATTCTGTAATTCTTTCCTCAGAAAATGTGACTTAGAAACAGAGCAGCAGGTAGCTTATTGATTAGGATATAACAATATTTATGATAATTCCATGCAAGGAACCGATTTGTCATCTGTAATTACATATTATATTGTGTATTGCATTACGCAATCTTTTCTAGAACTTAAAATGAATCCGGATTAAAACTGTAACAATGTAACAGAGTCCAGAGGCTGTCCCTTTCATTTTGGTTACTAATAAATTACTGAGACGATGTTAAACAACGTCATCGCAAGGCAAAACAGCTGTCACATATCATATTTTAATAATAACAATATAAATGTTCATTTTGATAAAATAAACAAAACATAAACTTTATTGTTAACCGATTAAATTTTTTGCATTTTATTTCATTCTCACTATTTTATTTTATCAACGGTTACGATAAGCACCTTATCTTCTTATGGGATTGGTACGTACTATACAGCCCTGAAGAAGATAAGGTGCTAGTGATGGTGGATAAGGTGGTTGAATAAAAGTACCAAAAAGTGGTTGAAAATAACTTTGTGTTTTATTTATTTTAAAAAGTTTATAAAATGTACAACAAAATATCAGCAAAAAACATTTAAATCAGATATATTTTTGAAAATTTAAAAAAATATTAGGTATATGTAATAAGTTAATCTTGGACATTGTTTTATTGCAATTTTTATAACATCGTGCAGTGAACTTTTATTATACATCAATTTCAATATATAATGAAAATATTTTTATTTGTTTTGCGTGAGTTTTGTTTATTTTTAATTTAAATAATCATAACTCCCCAAAGTCGTATAATACGGTAGTTTACTTGATGGATGGTAAAATATTTTGATAATACTCTATGTGTTTGCTTTAATAAACATAACATATTGAGTTTGCTAGTTTTGGTGCAAACTGTATACAAAAATCTAGCCGAGCGATATTCTCTTTGCATTAATCGGCATTAATTTCAATAACATGGACAAGTTTTATATTATATTTGATGTGGGAGGCTGTGTTTTATAAATCTGATGACTGATCATTATCAGGATATCCCCCTTTGGAGCTTGTATTACACTACTTGGAAATTTAAAAAAACGAATGAGCTACCGGTACCATTTTAATAATAGCGTAATAGTACCTTTGTGTGTATAATGGACTTCAAATAAATATTTCAGCAGAGGTTGCCAAGGTACCTCATAAAATATTTATTTGT
The DNA here is from genome assembly GCF_059751285.1 of Brachycentrus maculatus. NCBI lineage: Eukaryota > Metazoa > Arthropoda > Insecta > Trichoptera > Brachycentridae > Brachycentrus > Brachycentrus maculatus. The sequence goes on along the minus strand of NW_028281286.1, from coordinate 119,593 downwards.
TAATGATATATGTAAGCATTTTTGTTTCCATATTGAATGAAATCACCATGATGATGCTGTCTTCATATAATTTATTTTCAACTTACAAATGTATGTGAACAGGAGGGCAAATTCAACGTAAACGGGATTTCATTTAACAGATTAACGGTGCTGCAATTTCGGGAAAAATATGTATCCAAAAGAGGAAAAATAAATTAACTTTGCTTTATTTATCAATAAATACTATTTTTAAATCCCGCTTAAATTTGAATTATCCTAGTATTTTAAACATAATAACACGTGGAGAAGTTCTTTTACAACGTTCATATCATACTAATCTACCCCGATCGAGTGCAATAGAAGAATTCCATTTAAAAAAAAATATGAATGAAAAAATAACCATCAAGAAGACTACAAAAAAATCTCACACATTTTATATGTATCTGTATGGGACAACCGCCTAGGAAATATTAGTCCTCATATGCGGTGTGCAGTGTATTAGGGACAAAGCTACTTATTTACAATTTTGTTTAAATGCGTAATAATAAAAAAAACCCTTATCCGCACCCCAATGGTGCATAGGGCACTGCGTCATATAAACGCAGAATTATTTCGATCGTTTACACATGAAGGGAAGGTGATCAGCCCTCCGTTTCAGGTACCAGTCCAGGGTAATATTGAATAAATATGACAGTGAAAAATCACTTATATTTATTTTACCCCCCTTGGGAATCGAACCCGGGACCTCCAGAACGGTAGCCGAGCGTGCTGACCATTACACTACGGAGGCGGACAAGTAAAGTTTCGTATAATTTTGTAATATAAATAAGAGTAGTGTGTTTGTACGTACCCTTTCTATGTACTTTGAAAACACCTGACTTTTATGGATTAAAAATAATTTAACGTAATTCTTTCGAAAGCTTCCTCATGACTTAAGTATCCGGATGACCATTTGGAAAAATCCACACATTGTTAAGATAATTCCGATGACAAGATAAACGCCTTTTATCAATCACCTCATTTAAAATTATATCAGATCGATTCGATTTTTTTAATGAATCACATGTTGTTCATGAAAATGGCTGTCAAAACTGAACAAAATTCCTAACAAGTGAGTCTTTTTTTTCGGATGAATGTTTGATTATGAATAAAATACCTGGAAAAATAATTGATTGGCATACACGTGGATTTCAACACATGAAAGTAAAATAACACTGTTCATTTTTAAGATTTTTATTTTTTTAACGGTTATAAATATACATATATATATATATATACATATATATATATATATATATATATATATATATATATATATATATATATATATATATATATATATATATATATATATATATATACATATATACATATATATATATATATATATATATATATATATATATATATATATATATATATAAATATATATTTATATATATATATATATTTATATATATATATATATATATATATATATATATATATATATATATATATATATATATATATATATATATATATATATATATATATATATATATATATATATATATATATATATATATATATATATATATATATATATATATATGTATAAATTTATATATATATACATATATATATATAAATATATATATATATATATATATACATATATATATATATATATATATATATATATATATATATATATATATATATATATATATATTTGTATATATTTATATATATATATACATATATATATATATATATATATATATATATATATATATTAAAACTCAATGTAAATATATAAATCACGTAATTTGCAAATGTTTTATTTTATTTACTCATTTCCGACACTCATAAATTTTGTTGTACCTATTCTAATTTCATTTCAATATCTTCAAAGATCTAGATAGAAGAAATGTAAAGATCTTTAAGTCTTTATTGCATATTGTTCAGTTTGAATGGTTATAGGGTGGGTGTATGCGAAAATTATAAAGCAATATAATAAATCTGCAAAGGAATCTGGATTAATGTCAAAACTTGACATGAATCAAATAAATTTGTACCCTTGTTAAAGGATTTCGAGGGGGTAAGAACAATTACCTATTTGTTATCAGTGGGAACATAGATAATAGGGTGAGGCTTTATTTAATGACATATTTTTAATTATGGATTTATTTAAATTTTTATTTTGAAGTATATTTAATGTCTGAAAATGTGGATTTACCACGTTTTCTACAAATTTTTAAATGAATAGATATTTTCGTTAATTGGTTCGGTAGTCACTTTATGGTAATTCATATCTATCCATTTTTTATTTTATGTTTTACTCGAAACACGTGTCAGAATAGATTTTAAGAAAAAGTAGTATTTACCAAGTAAAACTTAAATTAAAAATAGATATACAATAACTCTAATAAACTGGTTGTTGTATAAATGAGAATTCTTTACTCTAGCTAACATTATAGGTATTTCCACAAATTTACTTTATGTACTTACTTTAAATAACTACACAAGTATTTATGAACCAGAATTTTAGGTAATTTAAAATTAATTCAGTTTTCTCTCAGTTTACAAGTTACCTCATACATATGAGCAAAGTTAAATTTGAGATGAATATTTAATTCAAATAAGTTAAGTTATGAAATATTTTTTGGGGAGGAAGTTAGATCATCATAACATCAAAAGTAAAGAAGGCGTGGCCAGGACCGATGTGGTTTTAAGGTTTATTTGAAAAATAAGGAAATAATAAAACATCCGGATTTTTTCTTCACTTTTTATGATTTTGGCAGTATTAACACTAATTTTGTGGTTTTTTTCCGAACTGTGTCCGTTTCTTCCACGAAAATTATCGGTATACAATTTTTACATGTTTCGGTTATCTAAATTGAAAAATTATTATTAATATTACATATAAAAATACTTTTTTATAGAAATTCTTTTATCTAACCGCAAACATTGAACAGCCCACAAATAATATTGTCGCACTTATGTGGATGTTCTAGAATGTGGCTAGTAATATTTTTAATCCTTACCGCAATTTGTTCAACAAACAAAAAAAAATACAATGTAATCAATCGTGATTATTTTACCAATTAATTAGTTCCATTAAATGATTCGCCAGTCAGTATCTAATAATAATAATAATAATAAAACCCTTATCCGCACCCCAATGGTGCGTAGGGCACTGCGTCATACAAACGCAATGTTATCTTGATCGTTTACACATGAAGGAAAGGTGATCAGCCCTCCGCTTCAGGTACCAGTCCAGGGTAATATTGAATAAATATGACAGTAAAAAAATCACTTATATTTATTTTACCCCCCTTGGGAATCGAACCCGGGACCTCCAGAACGGTAGCCGAGCGTGCTGACCATTACACTACGGAGGCGGATCTACCTATCCATTTTTTATTTAAGTTTTACTTGGTAAATTCCACTCTTTCCCAAGTAGATATAGTGGTATTTACCAAGTAAAACTAAAATAAAAAGTAGAAATTAATTAGTCCTTTGAATCTAAAAGTTTTAAGAACAAAAAGACAAAACGAAATTGAAATTTAAGAATTAAAAAAAAAAAAGATGTGTAAGGTACTATACCTGTTAGAATACCCTTACTATGTAAGATGAGAAACGGAATAACATATTGTTTAATACATTAAAAGCTCCCAACGGCATTCCTGAATCTGACACAGATGCTTTAAGCTTCATGTCAGAGGACTCTTAGGCAAGGATTAACTAAGTAGTGAAAATTAAAATAAAATTTGAATATTAAATTTTATCAAGATTTTGCTTTGAATTTAAATTTAATAGCTTTAAATGTCACTATCACTGCTAATATAAATAAACACAAATTTCAAAAGTTTTTAAAAGTGCCCCAGCGAGGGCAGTGAAAGGGTTAATTTAGTTAGTCAGTTAGATCAGATTTCAAACCCGGTGGTTGCTGCACAGACGCCTCCACAACCCCGACCAGCACAAAAGACAAACACGGAGCGATGTCGAGCCATTTGTAGAAATTTTTCAGTCACTGCATTTTCCACTTAACCATTATTCACTGACGTATATTTACGGATCACTTTTACAAGTTGGGAATATTTATTGACAGAAACCTATCGCAATCCTAACAAACACTATAAAAACAACTCAAATTCACACTCTAGCACAAAGTAATAGCCACGATGTAGAAGACGAAAGCACAATGCGGCACCTTACACAAAGTAAACTTAATTTTATTATCTAATAAGCCGTTTTTCATTTCACTTAAATTTCAAATAACATACATACTTTTTTTCCATCCCTTAAAAAGTGGCTTGCACAGTATTTTTAAATAGGGTAGGTGCGGATAAGGGTCAGAAGAAATAAAAACAAAGTTTGATTGTGCTTCTTCGAATTTAGAAAAAAAAAACTAAGTCTGGGAATAAACGCTTTTCTCCAACACTTATATGTAAATGTTGAAACATTGAAATATAATAAACATATTATGAAAAAACATCCAATGTTTATGTAGGTACAAATCGACGTAAATCTGAATAACGTAAGCTGCGGAACTATTGCATTCTATAAGCGTCTAACCTCGTAAACTTATTTAATTGCTCGCAATCCAAGGACCAGCAAGGGCTGCTGTGGTTTTCCTTACGAAACCTTGTTATTTCCAGATATTTTAGGATTTTTTTAGAACTGGTAGATTCATTCGCGCAAATGATCGCGGTTTTAATATGAACATAAGAATTATTAATTTGAAATGGGAATTAATAATTCTATTCTGTAAATTATGAACTTGTTTAATATAGGTATTTACGAACGAGAGTATGAAATTATCTCGAACTGAGCAAATCATGGGATTTAATGAAAAGTTTTCCTTATTTGGTCGACCGGGTCATTGTAATATGAATCATCGTTCTGCCCAGCAGTTCTCAAAGTGTTTTCGAAAAAAAAACAAATAATTTAAAAATCATATATTTTTTGACATCTCAACAAATAGATGAAAAATATGGAAGTCTGGGCATATACAGGGTCGGTTTACGACCGTCGTTGGCTAATTTATGTGATCACTTTACACACGTAAAACATTCACCAATTTTAGCTATGATTGACAACCACACTACTCAAATTTTTGGAACTTCTACATAGATATATTGATCAAACTCGAAACAAAGTGTTTAAATTTAGTAGAACTTTAATGAATACGTATATAGTGGGATGATTGAAGCCTTTTATTGAGCAGAAACTCTTAAATTTGTATGTGAGATCCGAATCCTGGGTAAGAAACGCTAGAAATTGTCTTTTTTATTTTTTATTTTTAGCTTATATTTTTATTTTGACCAGTTATGTAATTTATAATTGAGATGTACTAAAAATGTAGTAAAAATTATTATCTGATTTATGTAAAAACAGTTAAAATTAGAGTGTTAGAATTGCATATTAAACTTGCTCTTATTTAAATATTCAATAAATTATTTACAAAAGTAAATGACTTTATTACATCACCCTAATTGTCAATATAGATTTTACGAAGCACTCAGATTTTTTCTCTTTACGAGTCACTTATTTATGTATACGCTAGGGAGTACATTTACCTTTTGGGAATGCCTGAACTAAGTTTGTTTATTTTTGGGCAAAGAGGTCGACTGTGACCTCATTTCTTCCTTACCAGGAAGTATAATAATAAAGCTCTTTTTCTTCATTCTAAAAGTTTTCTATCTAAACATATTGTTTATCGAAATTTTTACAAAACGCTCATTTTGTGCAACAATGACGTAATTACCCTTTTTAAGAAATAAATTTAATGTGTCAAAATGTGCGGAAAGACTATTCATCGATAGAATCGATTTTGTGGTGAAATGCTTTGAGATGGCACGAGTGTCATTGCAGAATTGAGTAAAATGACCCCATTTCTGTTACATTTCTGATGTCTCTAGTTAAGTCTCGCACATTGTGTTTCGAGTTTAATCAATATATATAGAATTTTCAAGAATTTGAGTAGTGTGGTTGTCAAACATGGGTAGGATTGGAGAATGTTACACGTGTGTAAAGTGATCGCTTAAACCAGTCTATGTAAATGCACAGACTTTCATATTCTTCTTCATCTTTGATAAGATGTCAAAAATCGTTTATAGTAAAAAAAGACAACGCCTCTTTTCTGCGCAAAAAAAGTACGTCAATTGTATTTGACATTTCGCTCACTCCTTTCAACAACGTCATATATCCAAAATCGTCAATTTTTCAGTTGTGCATGTTTTCGGAATGCCCAGAATATGTACTATATCCCAGCAAAAGTGGCATATTTTTAACTTCATATTTACCCGCTACAGGGCAGAAAGTGTTGTTTGTGCATTTTGAAGAAAAGGTATTGTTTAATTATTTTTCTAAATAAACTAAATATTTTTCAAACGGAGAAAAAACATTCAGGTTTTACCTCAAAAGATCTGTTGCATAGTTAAAAGTTTAACAAGTGGCTAGATATTTATTTTTTATACATTTTATTATATTTTTAAACTTTAAAAACGATCTCCTGAAAAATCAAGTTTCTTGATATATGGAGTGAGCGATTTGTAAAATTATGACACGTATTGTGACACATACATTTATTTCGACGCATTCAAAATTATTTATTAAGTACTAAACACTATATCACAACAGATTTTTTTATAAATAATGGTATTTACTAAGTAAAGTACGAGTATAAGGGAAAATAAAAAGTAAAAGTTATATATTAAGTGGGAAGATATTACCACAAGGTAACTGCCGAATCAATTATTGAAACCCAAGGAACTTATGTTAAGATTACGACGTTCTCTTATAGCGGTAGGTCGAGAGGATAGATCACCAAACTAATCTGCTCTTTACACATATGTTTCACCTTTTTCACATCTATACATTTCTTACATGCACTCCTAATCCGATTTCTGCCCTTCCGGTATCAGGATTTGTTATACTTGATCATGATTTGTCGTCTTCAACCTCCTTTGCCTTCTCTTCTTCTAAAGGTACCTTGGTATGTAATGTTACATATAAGGAACAAATGAAGAGGGGGAGAAGGGATTGCAATTAAAGGAAAAATAAATTTCGTTAAATTCACTTTATTTTAAGATTTATTTTTTATTTACTATAAAAGTAATTGTTTCATTAATGTTTGGGTAAATTCCCTACTAAAACAGTAAATATCTTTCGCAGCTATTCTAGTAAGAAATAGAATATCTTCACCAAGGGCAGTTTTTATTTATTTATCTGGAAGCAAAGTGATAAGTAGAGTGTTATATTACCATACCAGTTAACAATACTTTTAATGTACAAAATATAATTTATACTTACACGAAATTCTTATTAATTGCTTCTTTACCAGCTTTAATCAAGGGATAAGTAATTCCGTGGCAATTTCCTTTGAAATCATCTAAGTCAATTGTCCAAAACATAATTCCTGCAAGAAATGTATTTCTTTTGTTATTTTTTATATCCTTTCGAGGAATAAATAAGGGATTTAGTTTTCCAACAACCCATAACAAAATCCTTTATAACCATATGTACAAATCCTGTTAATATTTAACATAGTAACGAAAACTCCATTGTTAAATGACATTAGACCCATATATATATATATATATATATATATATATATATATATATATATATATATATATATATATATATATATATATATATATATATATATATATATATATATATATATATATATATATATATATATATATATATATATATATATATATATATATATATATATATATATATATATATATATATATATCATACCAGTGGTTCAGAAAGTACATGAATGTGTTTTACTGAAATTTTAAAAACTATTTTATTTAACAAAATAATTCAATTGTGCAATTAGGGTGTTTTGCTTATTTTTGTGAGTTTTAATTTTCAGCAAATCTATTGATAGTTAAAATTCAACGTATTATTAACTAACTAACTAATCATAACCCAGTAAGGATAGGCAGAGAGAATAGAACGCCACACCAATCTCTCTTTGCACACAATCATCTTCTCTTCCACTTTCATACTTTGTAATTTGAAATGTATATAATTGTTAAAGTACCTCCCAGTCCCTGTTGCGCAGCATATTCTGATTTCAATATAACGCTATTGATATCGTCGAAGCCAACCCATTGGTCTCCCTTGAAGGCGTAAGGTCCCATCGCCTTGGAGTTCGGTTGTACTACAGTCCAGTCTGTACCATCTTTCAAGTAATCACAAATCTGAAAGTTTCTTGAAAGTTACATAAGAGAAATCACTCTGCAGAATTTATTTGGCATCGCATAAATAATGTGAATGATCTAGAAAAGTCTTGAAAAGTAGTATACTGTTTTCATACATATTTGATGTGCTTTAACGTTTACTATAGAAAAAATAGAGCATTGACGTCCTACTCAAACAATCTGGAGATAATGTATGAAATACACATTAACCGTGAAATCAAGTTTTATTGAGTGTACCTACCCGTAATTTGACGAAGGTCTTAAATTATAATTGAGGTGTACTAGTATTGCAAACCGAAATTTGGCTCTCAAGAAAAAAAATTGGCTGGTAAATTTCCAGACCATTGTTCTAATGAATTTGTTATTTTATCGGTTGTCGATCCATATTTTCAGGAAGTTAATAAAAAATAATTGGTATTGGTTTTGTACAAAACACAAGTTAAGTTAAATTTATTAACATGCGACTAATGCACATGTAGATAACGCATAGAGATCCTCAGACCATTATTTCAGCTAATATGATAAAGCATATTTGAGCTTTTCCACATTTCTTTTAAAAGCTCAAATGCACACAACGATCGATGGCAAGATTCATACTTGGTACAAGTCTAAGAAAATTAGGAGCAGAACCTGAAGATTCATACTTGGTACAAGTCTATGAAAATTAGGAGCAGAACCTGAATAGCGGTTATCATGGATCGCATAGCAAGACTGAAGTAACAATGGGCAGAACATGCTACAAGAGAAGAATAAAATAAAATTTAATAGACTCAAAAATCTGTGTTTGATTTCAAATAAATACATTAAAATGGAGTTCTAAAAATTAAACGCCAAATCAATAAATAAATTCATCAAGATGGGTCCCTAACACAAAGACCTTGGAAGAATAAGAAGCATTGCAAGGCTTCAAAAAAGATGGTCTTACGATAAAGCCGCTGTGGGGAGTAAAAATTGGCTGCGAGAAGCAACTGCCTGAAAGAAATGCAAGGATATGGAGGAGGCAGCGATGGAAGACAGAGGGCTAAAGAGGAAGAAAAAGAGGATATAATAAAGTATGCACCTCGTAATAGGAGAAGAACCCTCGTTCTCCAGTAGCAACTCCCCTTTCCCCTGGACCAGATGCCGAAGAGCCAATCGCGTTGACTTGTGGATTATCCAATGAGAATGTGCGTCCATAGGTTGGCATGCCCAGAGTGAGCTTCTCCTTGACAGCTCCAGCCCTCAGTAAATACTGTATTGTGTGATTCTGAAATGTAGTAAGGTGATTGAATCTTGAAATAATTGCAAATCAATCAAAAGTTTATAAGTTAAGTGATCACTTTACACAGAGCTAAATTCACAATTTTACCCATGATTGACAACCCCAATACTAAAATTTTTGGAACTCCTACATATATCATTAATCTCGTGACAATGTACATATGAGTTCACAATACTCATTTATTTTAGATTAAAAAAGCTTTTATTTAGCAGAGATCCTTTAGCAGAGATAATAATACTTACAACATTATCTATTTCGTTAGGGGTAGCACCTGAAGCAAACAAGGGTGTGTGATGGTTCACAGTAGATTCTAAGGCTGAATGATAATCGTATGCGCGAACATTCATCCAATCTACGTACCTGTAAATATATGTATATTTGTTATTTTAGAATTGCTATAATGGCTATGCAATTACAAATCTGATCTTCTATCTTGATTCAAAATACGACTGTTTCGTCTTAAAACTGTATTTCAGAATTTTTAGTTTAACTCTTAATGTAGCATACATTGTGTATGTATATACACATACATATATCAATATATTGCTAATGTGGAATAGATATAGGGGATGCGAATCATACTTTATTCCAGTGTCCTCTCTCAACAGAAAAGAAGAAAATCGAAACTAGCTTAATACATGCAGGAATTCAACTCACCACTCAAGTATCCACCATTCTATCTGATCCTAATTCCAAGAGTATGGCATAATCTCTAAAACATTATTTTGTTTGTAAATATAAATTCTATCTGCCTCCGTAGTGTAATGGTCAGCACGCCCGGCTACCGCACTGGAGGTTCCAGGTTCGATTTCCAGGGGGGATCAAAAAAATTTAAGTGATTTCTTCACTCTAATATTTATTCAATATTACCCTGGACTGATAACTGAAGCGGTTGGCTCATCACCTTTCCTTCATGTGTTGACGATCAATATAACACTGCGTTTATATGATGCAGTGCCCTATGCACCATCGGGGTGCAGATAAGGATTTGAATATGAAGAAGAAATAAAAATAAGACTTGACACTGGCAGAAACATCTTTTTCTGGGTGACTGTGAATTTTGCTTCTTTTAAAAAAAAACTTGAAATGTAAAAGTTACCCATTGGTCACACCTCTACTTACTTGGTCAGTTCAGGGATGTCATATCCTTTGTCGATGTAATTAGGGTCCCTGTGTATGGTTACGGAGAGGAGAAGCCTTTGCTTAGTTCCTGCCTCTGCCTGGAATCCTTCCTTCAGCTCCTTGATCAGCTTGGCGTAGTTAGCTTTGTCCTCGGGCTTGCTCCCCAGCCCGAAACTTGGCTGTCCCCAGTCCAGGTCTAGACCATCAAAATTGTGCTCACGAAGGAACTGAAAACATGTGTTTTTTCCTTAGGTTATAATTGTTTCTTTTGTTAAAATTATTGACCGATGACATTTGAACAAATTACCACATATCACTCACTCCTTTCCCAACGTCATTTATTTGTCAATTTTCAGTTGAGCATGTTTTCGGAATGCCCAAAAAATGTACAATATCCCAGCAAAAGCGGCATATCTTTAACTTAATATTTACCCGCTACAGGGCAGAAAGTGATTTTTTGCATTTAGAATAAAAGGTATTGTTCAATTTTTTTTTTTTAAATAAAAAAAATTACAAATTGATAAAAAACATTCAGGTTTTACCTAAAAAGATCTGTTGCACAGTAAAAAGTTTAATAAGTTATATTTTTAAACTTTAAAAACGATCTCCTTAAAAATCATTTTTTTTATACATGACGTAGAGAAGTTAGTGAAATATAGCTTTATTTATTTAAAATTTAATTAAAGTAGTACAATATATTTATATATATAAATATATATATATATATATATATATATATATATATTTATATATATAAATATATATATATATATATATATATATATATAAATATATATATATATATATATATATATATATATATATATATATATATATATATATATATATATATATATATATATATATATATACATACATACAAATATATTTATATATATATATATATGTATATATATATATATATATATATATATATATATATATATATATATATATATATATATATATATATATATATATATATATATATATATATATATATATATATTTATATATATATGTATATATATATAAATATATATATATATATATATATATATATATATATATATATATATATATATATATATATATATATATATATATATATATATATATATTATATTATATATTCCAGCTTATCCGAATCATTCATTTATGTTAATTCACATTCTTCTTCCAACCCTTACCACATTTAATGATACATAGGGCACTGAATCGTATTGACACAATGTTATGTCTTGATCGTTACCGCACCTCAGATCAATCCTGCACCTCATGTATCTGGGTAGTATTAAATAAATATTTTAGTCAAAAGTCACTAATATTTACTACGACTCTCCCTGGGAATCGAACCCGGGGCCTCCATTTCGGTAAATAAACGCGCTTACTATTACACTACGGACGCGGTTCATTTTAATTATGTTTTAATCATTTAAATTTTGCACAAAATTTTGAATGTGTCCAAATACTTGTTCACAAAATCTGGATTATCTCCAATTACAGGAGTTATTTTCATATTATTTTTGACATCTCATCAAAGATGAAGAAAGTCTGGGCATTTTCGGGGCCGACCATAGGTTGGTTTGAGTGATCACTTTACACATGTGTAACATTCACCAATTCTATCCATTATTGACGACCACACTGCTCAAATTCTTGGAAATTCTATATATATGGACCAATTTTGAAACATTGTTCTTGAATCACTAGAACTTCACTAGAGACATCCATTGGTGAGATGAAAATCTAATGGTCAGCCCCGTAAATGCGCAGACTTCCATATTCTTCTTCATCTTTGAAGAGATGTTAAAAATTCGTATTTAAATTCTGTATTGATTATACCTTTATAACATTCTGCACAAGCTTTGTCCTTTTTGCTGGATCAGATCCTATAGAAGAAAACGTAGTGGAACCCTCACTCGACCCTCCTAGGGTCAACATTGTCTTTAGATCTGGGTTCAAGTTTTTCATACCCGTAAATGTGGAGTAGCCACCTGTAAAAAATAAATTATATTCGTATCTTTGTAATTCTATATTTTTGTTATCAATATTTGTAAACTCTCTATGACCTATATAAATAAACTTAATTTCAAAATCCATTTGAAATTTTATTAATTAAAATTATTAATTAATTTATAAATAAATAATCATATAAACTAATAATAATAAATAATAATATTCAACATCCCGAAGACACCATTGTAAAATTTAGACTGTGTTTAATAATGATGCTAAATGCATCAAAATACGTGTAACAAAAGATTAAAAGAAATATAATTGGTCCCAAAATACTTTTTAATAGCTACCATATATGATTTTTTTATACAAAGAGCATTTTCATGAACAGAAATTTCCTGTTTTTTCTCATTTTTCTCAAAACACTCGGGATTCCCTAATCCGAACAGCTCACTATACAATTATGGAGTTCTTCACCAAAACGTTACATTTCCATTAAAAATGATTTTAAGTAATCAGGAATTTTAGCTTGTAAAATTGTTGCGTTTTGACGCGATTTAATGATTTAATATTGGTTTAATACAAGATTGGTCACATTTGTCGCAACTTTAATTAAGATTTTGATGGAGTACACAGAACAGATTTGCATTTAACCCTTTCCGGTCCTATGACGAATGTCATTCGACATCGACTTTATTCCGGTGAGTCCTATGTCGAATTTCATTCGACAATTTTTTTCTTCATCAGTTTAGTGTTAAAATACAAGCAAACGTATTTTTTCATCTATAGATGTCTTTAAAATGTAATAATAAGAGACAAGATTGTATTCATTCGGTATATTTTTTTTTACCACAAGTGTAGTTTTATTGAGAAAAAAAAACTTGGATGTATTGTTTTACCCTGTAATGCTGTAAATCTATTGTGGACCTGGTGATTTTTTTTTATGGACCGGAAAGGGTTAAAGGATTTTTTTGTGCAATATTGTAATTGTAATTTTTTGGTGAGGACCTTTACAATTTACGTTAGGATAAGCAAGTTGGCACTGTATGACAATAAATATAGGATGCAATGATAAGCAAGCGTACCCATGTCAATATCCTGGTAGCTATCCGAGGGCCTGATCTCGCTGTCCTTGGTGAAGGCCCCGAAGGCGTAGTTGAGGTGAGTGCAGAGATGGGGGTCGATGTTCTTGGTGGGGTATTTGCCCACCGCGGGCCTGTACACGGACCAGTTCGTGTAGTAGCACACCACCCTGGGTTTGACAACCTCTGAAAATGCAAATTATCAACCTGTTTTGTTACGATAAAGATTGCATTGGCTTTGGCACTAATCGCGAATAACAAATTTCACGATGGAAAAAATTATTTAATTTTTTTTTATTTATTAACTTATATTTGTATCTAATTTATGATACATTTGAAGCAATAGCTTTGTGATTTTCTATTTTATAATTAAACAAGATTTTAAAAGTTTTACTTTAATTATATATTTGTATCTTTGTGATTCTATAACTTTGTGTATCATATTATATTTGTGAACTTTCTTTTTCTTTTTATTAACAGGCACCATGGCAAAGTCGAGTAGACGCTCGACTGCAAAACTGGCGTCGCGGGTTTGATTCCCGTCAGTTGCAAAATGAAATTAAGAAATATTAAATTTTAATTGGGAGTGTTTTAATAATTTATGTTCAGATGTAAAAATGTACATTAAATGTACCTTCAATACCCTTATAAAACTGAATAACATGTATACTAACTATGCGGTCGCTATTTTTGTTAGTTTTTGATAATGATATATTTTAAATTTATTGAACACAAAAATAAAGTACATATACTCCAAAGAGTAAGTAAGTGAAATAAGCACTTTTGATTTATATTTTCATATGACATAAAAAATCCAACAAACCTGATTTTGAAGCAACAACGAAGAGGCTCGTTATAAGAAGCCATTTTAAAATCCCGTTCTGAAAGCAAAAACTAGTATTCAATAATTTTTATAACTGCAGTACATACTAAATTAATAAATACTCGTAGTAAAATTCCGGATCTTTCAAAACCTACCATCTATAAGATGCAATGCCCTATGCACTATCAGGTGCAGATGAGAGTAAGAAAAATAAAAACAAAGATAATAACATCAAATGTATTTTTAAATACAATCAGTCTAATTAAATTAGTTAATAATTATTATATTAATGAATAAATGTAAGTAATATTCATATTATTTTTGACATCTCATCAAAGATGAAGAAGAATATGGAAGTCTGGGCATTTACGAAAATAATATGAAAATAATATGAAAATAATATGAAAATAACTCCTGTAATTGGAGATAATCCAGATTTTGTGAACAAGTATTTGGACACACTCAAAATGTTGTAAGTAATATTCATTAATATAAGTAAAAACTTTTTTTTTTAGTTTTTGTTATTTTGTTTGTTTGCTATAAATGAATCTGAGAAAAACCAAATAAAATAAAACAGAAGTGGGTATAGGAGCCTTCAACGTTTATTTATGTATCTTTTTATTCGTAAAAAGAATATAATGGAAGGAAAAAAAGTGTGTTTAACGTGTAATGGAGACTGCCCTTTATATACATATGTGGCTTATAGGTATGTGGTTAAATCAGACAAAACAGATTCTCACTAACAAATGATAAGCTATATTATATCTGCGCGATATCTTTGTTTTATTTTTAAAGTTATGTATTGATGATGTAATTAAGTTATCAAACACCTCATTATAATCGTAGTTTGCTTGTAAACATTTCTTAATGGGTAAGTATATTATAGTATCAAAATGAAGTTCACAAGGTCACTTTAGTGCAACTAGTCCCAGAGTTTTGTAATAACGTATTACATGTAAATAAATAATAATGAATAGGCCTGTGATTTCATTAACTCAATTTTTTTTTAAGTTTTGTACTCAATTACATATCCTCATTCACATGTATCTCAAAAATAGTAAAATACGATACCAAACAATTCCAAAACAACTTCAAACATTTGGGAACCAAATATTTTAATAACTTTCCCACATACATATATAAAAATAGAATATATTAAAATTATAAAAAAATAATTAAATACGTGTTAATTTAAGAAAAAAATATGCAAAAAAACTTTGATATCGCTCAAAATATAAACAATAAACAATGAAAGTAAGTCCCTCTCCAAGCACAAGAGCTAAGTCTTTTTTTGGAGTTGAACAGCGTAACTAGTATTAGAGTATGTTAAAAGTAGAATTGTCTAGCAAATGAATTGAATTGTAATATTTTTACAACATTTTCAGTGTGTCCAAATACTTGTTCACAAAATCTGGATTATCTCCAATTACAAATTATATTAATTATCTTTATCTTTGATGAGATGTCAAAAAATAATATGTTATATATTTGTAATTATATTGAATAAAAAATGATAATTTTTCAAGAATTGGTAGAGTTGATCATGATGCTGTAATAATATAATCATAATTTGCTCAATAACGTTAAATAATAACAATTCAAAAATATTTATAGTATTATTATTAATAGAGTTCTTTAATTTTGCAGTTTTGTCAAGGACTTAAATAACATATAATAATGAGTAGTCAGTAAATAATTTATTTTAATAATTGATACCCTTTTGAACTATCTAAAGTATTTATCCTCGTTTTTGTTGTATCAACAAACATACCAGTAAGGTGAAGTCAATAATTACAATAATAATGATAATATTGTTTTATTATTACAACTTTACATAAATCAATGGAATTGTCTCCGATATGTTATAATTACAATAATTTCCTAAGCATTCTATAAAGGTTTACGGTAATTTTTTAGACATGTACATAAAAAATCATTCCCTCGACGAAAAATCTTTTATGCTTTAAACTAGACATGAGAAATAAGTCGTTACTCGATTCGGTTTTCTGATTCGATTATTTAAAGCTAATCACACCAATCGGTGCAAAAAGTTGGTTGCTTATTCCGTATTTCTAGCTCAAAATATATTTGAATATTTGACATTAAAAACATAAACTGGATCCTAATGGGACCAAAAAAGTAATACTTACTCATAGTAACATCTGTACTTTGGACTAGAATGTCGGAGAAATATAACAATTGAATCTCATAAAAAAAATGAGAAAACCTAAAGAATTTTTAAACATTCAAGTAGGTAAACGTATTTTAAATTACATACGCTATATGTAAGTATTGCCTTAGTCAGTTATCTCAGCATTGCGACTGAGGCAACATTCAAGCAACAAGTCCCACTCAACAAATATTCACTGGGTAGGAAGGGGGATGAAAATGTGTATGCGTTTTATATTTAAAAAAAAACTACTAACCTAATAATGGTATTCGCTATGGAATAACTCAATAAATTATGCTGACAATCAATCACATTAAATTCTACTTAAAATCACTTATTACTTCAATTTCATTTATTTTCATTGTATCTATTCAGATAGTAAAATTTGTTATATTTTGACGTCGAGATTAAAAAGCATTATATGCAATAATTTTAATCGCCTTTTATCATTTTTTTAATTGTAGAAAATAAATATTTGCAGAGTAGGGGTCGAATAAAAAGCATCTAACTCAAAAGTCCACCACCTTAATTACGGATCTTAATATTTAAGTAATTTAATGTTTAAAAAATATATGTATATAGATGCTTACCTGTGTCATCTTAGAAAATCTTAGTTGTGAAGTATTTCTTTGATGAAAAACTAAACAAAAAATACATTTTTTTAAATATTTTGAAATGCATGTTTCAAATATATATAACAAACATATATTACAAATATATATTAATTAATAGTATCAATATATGAGAATGGCACCCAATTTCACACCGTGACAACTTACACTGATTCACCGTGTTTAAAAACTAAATTGTGAACTTCTACAAAAAAAACGAAAATAACTATTGCACAAAAAATACCATATACACATATGTATTGTTAAAATAAATTTTACAACGTTTAATGCATCGATTTCATTCATACCTGCGTTGGAAAAGCCTTAATTATTTGATAATTGGGTTGAATAAACAAGTTCGTGACACATAAACACCGACACGTCCAACTTCCACTGATTCTGAATATAAAGTGAATCTTGGTATTCTGAATCCAATGACCGTGATATGTTTATATAGATATGCAATATACTCATACATAAATATGGATAAATTCATGATGCTGAAGCAACTTAAGAGTATAGATCAAGTTTTGAGCTGGGATGCGAATAAGACCAGTATTTGCTACAACTCAGATTATTTGTAAAACGGTTGGAATACTTTTGTACAAAATATTTCGATCATTGTGAATATTTTTTTTAACCATTTTGAATTTTATTGGCAAGCTAACACTATGAAGAAAAAAATTGCTTGAGACATTTAAAATGAAAGATACCGTTGGTATAAATGTTTTCTCATTAATTGATTACAAGTCACTTTGTGGTATTATCTATCTGTTTTAAGTTTTACTTGGTAAATACCACTATTTACAACGTAAAACTTAAATAAAAAAATGTCTTTTTCAAAACGAAATTTTATCGCACTATCGCATATAATTTATTTTCTTTTCTTTTACAAAAATGTAAGTTATATTAGTATTTAACCACTCACTGTTAATTATGTTAGTATATACTTATACGAGTATTTCTAACATTTTTGCTAAAAAAATATAAAAGTAATAATGATTACCCTCAAAGTAAATGCTTGAAATATTAATAATATTGAAAAAACATTTTTTCCTTTAATTTTACTATGTAAAATATAATATTAAAAATGCTTTTAAATATGTGAAAATAATAATAAAAGAGTGTGTTTTTAATTGACTTTTAATTTTGTATCAAGCTTTGGTGCCTTCCTTACCGTTCCAAACTATAATCATAGAGTTTTCTAGGTTTGATTCACTCTAGCATTACTTTATTCCTTTTACAAACACAAAACTAAGTTTAATTTATATTTGTTAATCAAAAGACAATTTTTTACTTCTAAATCATACCCAAATCCAATTATCGCGAAAACAAAACACTAAAAATTGTTATTAAAAATATTAAAGTATTATTAAAGGCTCCCCTCTTAATTCCTTTTGTTACTTTTCAAGTTTTCTGCTTTTTATCTTATTGTATAATGTATTTAATAAATTAATATCGCTGTACTATGGGAAAACCCTTACGCATGAAAACTAATGGTAAATCAGTGCTAGTCATAATGATATATAATACGGAAAACTCTGTTCTATCTTTTTAGGTAAAAAATATAAAATTCTGATTAGATTTGATTCAAAAAAGTTGGTCAGGAATGCTCCCAAAGAACAGCTTTACCAAAATAAAATATTTACAATCAAGATAAATAATCTTTGTACTCAAATAACAATATTTAACAGAAAAACAAAAAACGTTTCTGATACCGATTAATCGGTCATAAAGGCTATGCTGAATCTAAACCTACGATTTTATATTTGTTGGTTTGCCAAAAATTTATGTTAAAATAAAATTATTGTAGTTGAAAAATGGATCTACTTATGATTGATTTCATAGGTTACTTTAAAAAAAAATACTACAATATTTTTATCCTCTATAGTACATTTGTGAAATCGTTTGGTTGAAGAAAGAATGAGAATTTGCAGTACATAATGAAACATAAAGCCATAAATACATACATTGGTATTTGGAACAATTCCTATGAACAAAAAGATCGAGAAAAACATAAGATGGAAAATGAAATAAATTTTGACAAACAGAGCTAAATTGACTGTGAACAACTGAGTATTATATTAAACCAAGCCTAACATATCGACCCCTTCCAGATATTATATCGTTGACGCCAGTTAGGGAAATAAAGATCAATTTTATTATTGCTAATTCACTGTAAACAAATACACCCAAAATATGCTTCCAACGTGTGCATTTTCATGCACTAAAATGGTACACTTTTTTGAAGTTTTGATTTTTATTTAAATAAGCTTCAGATATTGAAAATCTACCTCTTCTAAACTTTACAATCGCAAATGCATGTATCCAGTGAAGTCTCTTATTTTTGTTTTATTTAGTTCTATCGCGGTCGTTTTGAAACCATAAGCACTTTATTGTGATGCTAATATACTAGTTTCTTAAAACCTGTTAATCAAGAATCCTACTACGTTTTGTTAACTATTATATCGCTCACTCCTTTCAAGAACGTCATAAATCAAAAAACATGATTTTTCAGGAGGACGTTTTTAATGTTTAAAAATATAATACAATGTAAAAAAAATAAATATCAAGCCACTCACTGAACTTTTTATGTGCATCAGAACTTATTAGGTAAAACCTGAAGGTTTTTTCTCCATTTGAAAAATATTTAGTATATTTAAAAAAGTAATTATACAATACCTTTTCTTTAAAATGCAAAAACAACACTTTCTGCCCTGTAGCGGGTAAATATTAAGTTGAAAATATGCCTCTTTCGCTGGAATATAGCACATTTTCTGGGCATTCCGAAAACATGCACACCTAAAAATGGTCGTTTTTTGATTTATGACGTTCTTGAAAGGAATTATGTTTAGGTAAAACCTGAAGGTTTTTTCTCCATTTGAAAAATATTTAGGATATTTAAGAAAATAATTAAGCAATACCTTTTGTTCAAAATGCAAAAACAACACTTTCTGCCCGGTAGCGGGTAAATATTAAGTTTAAAATATGCCTCTCTTGCTGGGATATAGTACATTTTCTGGGCATTCCGAACACATGCACAATTGAAGATTGACGATTTTAGATTTATGACGTTCTTGAAAGGAGTGAGCGATATGTAGTATTGAACCAGGGTTGCCAGATGGGTTGTTAAGAAAAAACGGGCAATACCATTGTAAGAGAGGATGATGGGGTCTTGGGATCTTGGGCAATTTTACTTCTCAATTATTTTTACTTAACATTTTCCTGCTTCTTTTTATATTAATAAAAAATATGGTAAATGTAAATACTCTCAAAATGTCAGATAATCCGGTCCAAAATCTCGACACTCTTGTTTTCTACATCAAAGATAATAAATATACTCATTATGTGCGTTTATCGTTCCAAGGATGACTACTTAATGATAAAAATCTCAAACGTAAAAATATTATTCCAAGATATTAATATTATAATTATAATTTATGAATATATTTTATTTCTACCCTCAGTAAGGACTTAGTAAGTCCTTAGTAAGGAGTAAGGGGACAAAGGTGTCGTGTAGTAGTTTGGCGTTTGCTACAGTGCTGAAGGTCCTATGTTCCAAAAGTGGTCAGTTTATATATGAGTTATTTTTCAATCAATCATTTATTTGATTTATTGTCATTTATTAAAAGCATTTTTATTGTCGTTTTCATAAATTTGTTTAAAAACGCTTCAGGTACTTTTATACTTAATTCAAATGGAAATTTTATCAAGGGCTATTATTTAGTTTAACCATGAAGTATCGACTTCCGTCACTTCTGAAATTTCCCTTCGTTCAACTGATCAGATTGGATTTTGATTAAAAAATTTACTAATAACATTATAATTTATAATTTATTTTGATGGATAAATTATATATTACTAGCTGTATCCACGGATTGATTTTATTCAGTGTGGTTAAATGGAATAGAAAATAAATCGAATCACACATTTCTAAAATGTATAATTACACAATGCTTGTGAAGCAATGAAAATATGTATTAAAACTCTCTGAAACAACAATGCAATCGACATTGAAAATGCTAAGTGACAGCACTGTCAAGAAGCATGCTATCCGCTATATTTTAGTATGTATTCCGTGTGTTGGTGTTACGTTCAACAGATGCCGTTGCGGTAAAAAATAAATTTCCAAAATAAAAAAATCCTGTCATCTGTTACGTTTTTATGTATGGATGATTGTTGAAATTAGAGATGCTTACCATAGATGATTGTTGAAATTGTAATCAAATACTCTTTCAATCGCATTCAAGGATTTATTTACATTATTATATAATTGATTAAAACACAGGAATAATAATATAAAAGTTTTATTAAAAACATGTTACGACCATGACATTCAAAATAATCAGAATGATGACGTTTCTAGGTGCCTCTATAGAAAAGATTCTAGGAGAAAAGTAGTATTATTATTATATTTATAAATAAAATTCAATTATTTTATATAATATGAACGAATTTAACATTAAAGAATGTATGATGAAGTCTAAAAACCCAATAATTTTAAAATAATCACAAAAAAAACTATATTTCACTATTTGCTTTCTGTAACTTGGACAACCTTGACAAAAATGCAGACAAATATATTGCTAAAAACGTTACTATTTTTGGTGTGATGAGACATTATACAATTATATTTATTATTTATGTATATTTTAAATACGGCGATTTATGATTATGAATGATGTACTAAGTACGAAAACTAGTTGAAAATTCAATCTAAACAAATATTTAATCGGTATACATGTAAGTCATGATATAAAATACGAGTACGTATCATTCCCCAAAGTACATATGTATTCAGTAAAGACAATCACAAAATTATATTATTTTTAATAAATATTTATCTAGGAATAAAAATATCGCGACTGGTATAAAATGTGGTGATATATTTTGTAGTTAAAACCCATACAGTAACTTTTTGTACATCATTATCTTATAAAGACACATGCTGAACAAAAAAGATGAAGTAAACGAAGAAAATAACGCATCAAGAAACAAAATATTAATTTACCAAACCCAGATGGGGTTTATTGTGTCAAATGCCCATAAATCTGGATGACCTACATGAGTGACTCTTGAAAAGTCACTCTTCGACCACTGGAATGGGGGAACGGAGTATGGTTTTGGTGGATCTATCTGGATATTTGTATTGACCACGTGCTCGAGCGCTTCTTGGAAGTCCTTTGGATCGTCTTGTTCTTCTTCATTTTCTGTGGATTCCTCCGAAGACACAAACGCGATGTTAGACTTGCGGAACTTGTCAAGTAATGCTGCTAGTCCGAATTTGGCCTTCTTCCTTGTTGATGGCTTAAGCAGAGATTCGAGGGATTTCTCCAAAGCTCTTGAGTATGAAGGACCTGATATTACTTCGAGTTCCTTAATGCCGTCAGATGTTCCTGTATCAAACAATAACAAATTTATTAAAATATTTGACAAAAATGAAGAAAAACCATTTTTCAGTGAAGGTCTGCATTATTTATGGAACCCTACGATGACAATATGATTAAAACATGTAAAATTAACTCACCGCTAAATGCTTTGGTGTCAATTACTCCCATCGGTACAAGACCGCTTTTCTCTTCACCTAGCCATCCGTGCAGATCACCTCTAGCTCCAAGTCCATGCCAAGAACCTTCATCTACCAGTCTGTCTTCAATTTCCTCCACGCTGTCTGAATCCAAATTGAGATGTTCGGCTGATTCGCTTTCTGATCCCCTGTCTTCGCTCGACTCTCCCATGTTTGTTAGGGCAAGCTGTTCTAATATTTCATTGACTTGCGAAGTGATATCTTTCTGCTCTTGAATAGTCAGTATTGAAGCAATACCATCAGCATCCTTGGACTCTACATGACTTTTGACAGTCTCCAATGATTGGATGATTTGTTTCACTTCATTCGAGTCTGACACAATGTCTTCTGGTTCAATCACTTCAGTTCCAGTTGGTTTTGGAGTTGCTAATTTATCATTACTGACAACTTCCTTGTCGTAATGGTTACTACGCATGAGAAGAATGACAGTATCAATATCGATAGCGGTTTCAAATCCGTTTTTGAATAAGATAGCTCTTGGGGATTTCAATAAGGAGTACATGTCTCCATGCTTGGCTGCTAATTTCTTGATTCCAGAGATTTCTTTTATATCCTGAAAAAATATGGAAATAATGGTATAAAAATCAATATATTTGCAAAGTTTTCATTCTTTAATTCTATTTTTTATCCAAGTAGGCACTTTGATACGTTATTATAATGAAAGCAATTCAATCCTAGTCCAAACGATTTTTTTTAAACATGAACATGAAGGATCATCTTTCCATCAGGACTAATTCAATCGACTTTATTTGTTTTAGGGAAATTAATCTTGAAAGTCAAATAATATATTTAAATATATTATTTGACTTTATATAAACATCAAACTGATTTTGATGGTCTAGATTTGACTTTGATTTTTTTTTGGTATTTACTTTATAATGGGGGATTCCATAGTCAGCCCAGTAACCCTTGGCTCGAAGTACGTTGGTTTGGTCAGCCGCGTGGGTGTGACCAGGGAGTTGTTCTATCACCCAAAGTAGTCCAGGACCTCCGCTTCTCCACACTTTACGTCTCAGCAACTTCACCAGACTGGGGTGGGAACTATAAAAGAGAAATTATACGATTTATAATATTTTTTTTACATATTGTTCTGTGCAGAATACAAAATTTATCTCAAAATTTCGCAATGATTAATTTCCGATTAAGCTTTTGCTATATTTTGTTTTGTTGGTTTTTTTCAAATTACCTACAATTGTGTGATACATCACCACAAAAAATTGGTATTTTTAAAATGATACTTAAATTAACACTCTGTAATACTTTCTAATATTCAAATATTTTTGCTATATTCTCGCAAGTACTTTATTTTGTAATTATACAGCCTAGAATATGAAAAGGTGACCAACAAAAAATATAACGTAATTAAGACCCCAAACAATCAAAAGTAGAATAAAATATTTTAAAATTATTGACAATACAGCCATATCACTTTGAAAAACACGATGTGTAGTTGTGTTTTGTGGAAAATACAACGATAGAATGGATGGGGAAAACCTAATTTGCTACCGTAATTTGGATATACATAACTATGATTTCTACATCCCTACCATAAACTAACCTGGTATAAAATCGTGATTCATATCTAATTGTTTATAAACTGAAAACTGTGATGTGCGCGACTTTTATCAAGAAGAATTTGCCCATGCACTTCAAATATAATGCTGTACCTTAGTTCGCCGTCTATTGAGGAGTGAATGTATCTGTAGAGAGAGTTATCAGGGCTGGCATTGTGCTTTCCGGTGGCCGGCGCCGGAGCGGCGGTGGCGTTCAGTGAGGTCAACTTGGCCAAGTTCAGGACGGACCATTGCATGGGAGATGTCCCGGAGTTCACTCGAGAGATGAGGCGGGACCACTGCAGGCCGTCAGAAGCCAGACGGTTAGCAGCCATCACACGGGGTCCAATCATGACCTGCAAATTCAATGCAGATAAAATAGACGCTCAAATAAATGTTTAATTTTGCGAGGCAGCCAAGTATTCCGACAGTTGGACATTCAGACGGTTGACGACTCGGACGGTTGGCCATTCGGACAGTTGGTCATTCGGACAATTGGATATTCGTACGGTTGGCAATTCGTCCGAATGGCCAAACATTCAGAAAATACTCATTCTGACGGT
The DNA here is from genome assembly GCF_059751285.1 of Brachycentrus maculatus. NCBI lineage: Eukaryota > Metazoa > Arthropoda > Insecta > Trichoptera > Brachycentridae > Brachycentrus > Brachycentrus maculatus. The sequence continues at coordinate 94,670 of NW_028281286.1, read as the reverse complement.
TGCCCAATCTGATAATTTATTTATTTAATTATTTAAATCCACGTGTACATAACAGCAAAACCAATTATAATTTACACACCTTCATATTTAATTTTAAAAAAATGGACCAAAGAAAATAACAGAATGTTTTACAGAAAGCATAAAAAAATATATAAATGCACCGACAAAAAAATACAAGACAAAACAAAATCACCAATAAACATAAATTATTCAATCAGAGAGGAATCGCCTGAATTTAGCAGTGCAGAACAGATCCACCTCTCTTGGAAATCATGCCATTTAGTTGATCATTTGGACCAATTAGCCATCCGGACGGTTGGCCATTCGACCAGTCGACTATTCGGAGTGATAAGCTTTCAGATAATCGATTCGAAAGAAGCACTTTTGATTAGTATAGCACCTTAATGTGTTTTGTAACTTTGGGTAGCATTTAACGAAAATTGTGCTGTGTAAATAATAATAAATATATTTTTTTTATTATTCAAGCCTTAAAAGAGAAGGTAAGTAGTAGGCATACCTACTTTTCTTCCAAAAATAAGCTGGGTTATGGAATAAATCTATATCTATCTATACATGATTCAAATCTTAACAATTATAAAACACGTAATATTCATTTCAAGATCCAAGATATGATTAAGACATGAAAGAAAAATATCTTTATAAATCTGAAGAAAAAAAATACAGCCAAATTTTGCTTTCTATATTACTAGAAAAAAATGGAATGCGTAAGACTCTTTGAAATATTGAACGTAGAAACATTCAAGAAACTAGTTTTCGAAAAACATTTATAAAAAAAATCTGTAGTTTTCGAAACTAATCGTTTGAATAAAACTCAGTTAGTGGTTTCATACAAGTGCTTCATTTATAATAAGCAACATGTCATTCCACAAAGTTATGGCCAAATCAAAAAATAATATAAAATACAAATATTATTTTTTGACATCTCAACATACATAGATGAAGAAAAATATGAAAGTCTGGTTGTCTGGATCCAATTTTGAAACATTGTACAAGAATCACTAGAATTTTCACTAGTCTACTCAGCTATTACTAAGACTAAGAAGCTTTTTTATTGAAAAGAAACTCTGATATTTAAATGTAAAAAAAAAACTCCTATAATTGGGGATAATGAGTATTTGGACATACTCAAAATACTGTATTTGGTTTTCTCTTGGAACGAGTAAGCCCATATTGAAATAAGCAGCAATTCATATTTGAACATGCAAATTATTTTTTTTATTACGGCTAGGGTATCGGTTATAATAACATCGGCTAAAATTTAAATATTCTAGACTAACTTACATGATCCAAGAGATTGACTTTGCTCCACAGGTCATTATTGAAGTTGTTGATGTAAGTTCCAGTGACGGTTATGTGGTGCTTGCTCCTGTGAGATCCCGACACGGTGTATAGTTCATCCATGGAGGACACTGCAGCGGGATAACCGGAGAATGAAATACTCGTTCCGTGGATCTTGGATGATGATGGGATCGGGCTGTTGTGGAAGTTCAGCTTGTAATGCTTCATGAGACGCAACATGGTGTTGTAGCTGTAATGATAATAACATCGATCTTAAAATCAACAAAGATAACCAAATATTATATATTGGTTTTGTCAGAAAAAAAATTTAATATCATGGTTTCCAGCCCCTGCCTTGTTGTGTATATATCATAAAATTTTGTATACCCTCATACCAGTCAATTTTTTTTTTTAAGAATACATATTTGATTTTTTTTTTCAAATACAGGTGTATTGAAAAACTATTTTTATATATTTTTTTAACTACGTACCATTCAATAACTCTTTTATTTTCAAAACTAAGTAGTTATCTCGAAGAAAATCTGTTTTTTTTTTATTAAAAAACGGTGGAAAAAAATCTATGGAAAAAAATCATTGCGTCGAATGTTTACCTGGATTTAAAGAAAACTAAGTTGATATTGATTACTGGGCCTTAAAGAAATCTTAATTATATTTTTTGATACATAGAAGCCTTTAAAAAAACGTGTTTTTACTATAAACACAAATATTTAATTTTTAAACATTAATTTAAAATTGGTATTAATTTTTGGTAGGGTGAGTTTGAACCCGGAAACTCTAACCACAAACCACGTGACCACAACCCGATAAACGATGACAGGCACCTTGAAAGGGATACGGAAATGGAAAATCTACATTTGATTCTTTGTAAATAATCTGCCAGTATTTTAAATAAATTACTTAAATTTAATCATTTGCAAACTAAGTGTACAATGCCTCCCAATCACTTTTTTCAGAACCCTTGAGAATATTTAATTCACCAATGGGTTCCACGGAACATGGGTGAAAGAAATCAAAAAAACTTTCTTCGTCTAAGTATGTAGAAATGTTAAATGTGGAGAAACGCAGATTTGTAAACAAGTATTTGGACACATTCAAAATATTGTGAATAAAATAACTGGTGAATAAAATAGCAGCATAAAAATTGAAAATCAGGTTTTCAGGCGTTTGTCCGTATGTAATATAATCCGGGTTTGGATTTCGTATACAAAAAAAGAATCTCTGCTAAATAAAAGCTTTCTAAATCCAATCATAGATGGCTGTTGTGAACCCAATCTTAAAACGTCATGAAATTAATCATTTATGTATGGCTCCTGAATTTTTTAGTAGTATGGTTGTCAATCATGGGTAGAATGGTGAATGTTACACATGTTACATATGTGTATACAGTGATCACTTAACCAGCCTTTGACAGGTTATAAGCCCTGTAAATACCCAGACTTGCATATTCTTCTTCGTCTATGTTGAGATGTCAAAAATGAATGAATGATGCTTAGATGTTAGTCATTAATTAACTTGTATAGAGTAAACATTTTTTTCTTCATCTAAACATAAATGCAGAAGAATAGGTCCGTCTGAACATTAACAGGGCTTACGGCTGTCACAGGCTGGTTTATGTGATTACTTTACACACGTGCAACATTCACCAATTCTATCCACGATTGACAACCACACTTCTCTAATTCTGGAAACTATAATTTTGGATATATTGATCAAACTCGAAACACAGTATGCGAGAGTTCACTAGAGACAAAAAAAACAACAAAAAAACTAGAGACATCTATGGTGGGACGAAGGAAGCTTCTATTAAGCAGAAACTCTTTCATTTGTGTGTGAGCCCAAATTCTGGATTACATTATATTCACATACGCTAGAAAACATAAATTTTAACTGTTTAAGTTTTTAATTTGACCAGTTAATTTATTAACAACATTTTAGAGTTTCCGTTTCAGTTCTAAACAGAAAACTAAGGTGTGAACTTATTTCCAGATCTTCGAATAGAGGTAGTATTAAATTCAAAGCATTATTTTACCTTCCAGCAGAATTGTGTCCTACGATAACCTTCTCTCTCTTGGGTTTTGTATTATCAGTATCGTCGGTGATCAGTCTGATGAAGGAAGCTGCGAGTCCGGGAAGTTCTTCTCCAGCTCTAGTTCTAGACGAGATGTTCAGCATTCGCTCTATGATGGCGGCGTCGTTTAAGGAGTTTAGCCATATGAAGTCCACCATGGGGATTTCCAACTCGTTTCGGCTCCTCTTCACGGCGAAGTTCCAACCAGTCGACAATCCGTCAACTTGGTGATAGTAAAGGTTGATCTGGAGGGTAAAAAATGGATTAAATAATTTTATTGAAAAATCAATTGCGACAGGAGCCGTGGCGTAGTTGGGTAGACGCTAGATTGCGAAACTGGCGTAGCGGGTACGATTCCCGCCAATTGCAAAATAAATTGAAGAAATATTAATTTTACTGTTTTTTTTTTCAAAAATGTTAGTAATATTAGTATATGACCACTCACCAAGATTTTTGTGCCTACCGGATCTATTTAGAATTTTTATTTAGAACTAAAGATTTATTTTTACTTGGTCTAGGGGTGATTGTAATGTATTTTTCACATTCACCTTCCCTATCCTTACTATCCTACCAGACAAGCCTCTTAAAGCCGAGGCTTTGCGGGTTATTCCTTTAAAAAAAGTCAATAAAAATATACCAGATCGTAAGCTCTGAGATGCTCAAACTTAAAAAAAAACAAAAGATGTTTATCTTTGAGACACAAAAAAATTACGTTAAAAATATATATCTACAAAAAAAAGATAAAGGTTTACATATGACACTCAAAAATTTTGGCACAAAATATGGACAAAAAAAACGACAAAAAATATTCTAAACAGTACATATTATTTTCACTTTGAAAGGGTTGGGTTTTTGTAAAGGTTGTAAATGCCTGAATAAAAAATAATGTTTTCGTTGTATATATTTCTTCTTCGTGGGTTGCAATCTTTGTGATTATTGGTTTGCTTCTTTCATGATTAGTCTCTTTACGCGTACCCGCTACAACGAAAATCGGAGATGATTTAGTCCATGTGGGTTAAAATGTTAAAATTATAAATTTACATGATGCCAAAGAGAATCCTCCTGGTTGCGAAGTCCTCTGCTTCTCACCCCAGACATGTTTTCTTCCAATTGCTTCCTTATCTTTGCACAATCGTCCGGAAACTGTTCGCAGCGATTTTCTGTGAAATGCAAATTAATTTTCATATTAATTTTTACTATTGAAGAAAGCAACAAAAGAAGTTTAGCTGGTTTTCTTTGCAAAAAACAAACAAAACAGTATTCATCTACCACGAATATTTTGATACTTGTTTTCGCAACATGGTGTGATGTTTGCATGACCAACTTACGTGCAAAATATTTATGTAATATGGTATTATTGAATGAGGACAGAACAGAACTGTCATGTGTGTCCTATTTACCAAATATGACACGTTCTGGTAACAATGATGTTAATGTAACCTACTTTCTTTACTTCCAACACGGATAACTAAGAAATGATTAATGAGATACTTTATAAATTGAAAGTATTTTTTTTTAAATTATTGCTTTCAGAATTCCCGAGCTGAGATGAGATATACCAATTTTGAATATCCCAGCTAAAGTTTTTCTCAGAAAATCTTCTTTAACGACTCTGAACTCTTTATTCTGATCCGATGTCTGTTTCTTACTTCACCCCTTTTTTTAAATATTTTATTTTTTTAGTACAATACTTTCTATGCAATTTTCCCAACCTTTTAAAATGGTTTTTGTTTTATAGAAAAAAAGACAGAAGAACTCAACTGGCTACCTATAAAAAAGAGACTTATATATATACGCTTATCGTTTTATATAAATACCCTAATATTTTAAGGATAAAATAGTTTTCAACCAAAATTTTCATGAACATATTACTAAAAATAAGGATAAAATAAGACTGCCATTTTTGAAAAAAAAAACTGAGTCACAAAATTGTTTAATGTAGAAGGGTTTGAAAATGTATGATGAGATGCCTGAATGAATGAATAATGAAAAGAGTGATTTAGTGTAAATATATATAGGATGTAAATTAGGTGTAAATAATAGTTTGCATTTAATATAATATACACTAACTAAAGAAATAAAAATAATAATAATAATAATTTGATTTATTTACTAAAGTTGCTTATAGTACTGATTATAAGTAATATGAAGTTATAAAAAGTTTATAAAAAAAAAACGGAAAACCAACTCACTCCCCAGATACAGTTTTGTTAGCAGAACTCATAACAAGTTAGCTTTGTTATAACTAATAACTTTGTTATAACTAATAACTTTGTTATAACTAATAACTTTGTTATAACTACATAATAACTAATAACTAATAACTTTGTTATAACTAATAACTTTGTTGTAACTCATAACAAGTTAGCTTTGTTGAACTCATAACAAGTTAGCTTTGTTGAACTCATAACAAGTTAGCATTTATTTACATTTCTAAATAATAAAGGTTCAACTTACGAATGATGTTTTGCCAGTGCCAGTGAATGAGTTGCCATGTCAGGGCGCCTTCCAATAATCCAGCTGCATACGCCTGGACCCAGTCTGGATAGCTGGCTTCAGATTCTATCTCCAATAAAGACCACCTTAAAAATACATTTCGGTTTAAAAAGGGCGATTGTTAAGCTTGCAACACGTGTGTGATAATATTTTTTTATACGTTATCATTATTCTCGCACGTTAATACACATCGCTCACTCCTTTCAAGAACGTCATAAATCAAAAACCGTCAATTTGCAGTAGTGCATGTTTTTGGAGTGCCCAGAAAATGTTCTACGTTCCCAGCAAAGGCGGCATATTTTTAACTTAATATTTACTCGCTACAGGGCAGAAAGTGTCGTTTTTGCATTTTGAAGAAAATATATTGTTTAATTATTTTTTTGAATATACTAAATATTTTTCACATGGAGAAAAACCTTCAGGTTTTACCTAAAAAGATCTGTTGCATAATTAAAAGTTCAATAAGTGGCTTGATATTTATTTTTAATACATTGTTTTATATTTTTAAACTTTAAAAACGTTCTCCTGAAAAAATCAAGTTTTTCGATTTATGAGGTTCTTGAAAGGAGTGAGCAACATGTCAGGATATTTTAATATCTTACTACATTTCGTGCTCAAAGGGCAGATTTGACATGATAGTAATAATTGATAGAGTAATTTGAAAAGGAACTAATTAAGTATGTGCTTTATTTTTTACACGATGATGTATGCTGGTACGTAAAACAGGGTGGCACAAAATAAATTTTGAACTATTAATCGATTTTCTTTCCTGTTTATCATTAAATACATCAGTTTATAACTTGATAAATATATGTTTTTCTTGATATTTTATTTTTTATTGTTTGTTTGAAGTAAGTAAAATTAAATTTAGCAGGCTTCAAAATTAATTATTTTATATTTCATAATACATCATCCAAGGGATAAATTTAAAATTTCACTTGCACTTCTTGCAATCAAACACTGCGATATATGCAACACGTACACGTAACACTATATTTATCATTTTTAATTTAAGTTTTACGTGGTTAATACCACTATTTCATAAAATCTATTGTGACACATGTTGCATTCCGCATAATTTTCAACACGTACACGTAACACTATATTTATCATTTTTAATTTAAGTTTTACGTGGTTAATACCACTATTTCATAAAATCTATTGTGACACATGTTGCATTCCGCATAATTTTCAACACGTACACGTAACACTATATTTATCATTTTTAATTTAAGTTTTACGTGGTTAATACCACTATTTCATTAAATCTAATGTGACACATGTTGAATTCCGCATAATTTTCAAACTCCGAATACATCGAAACACGTGTCACAATAGATTTTAAGACACAGTGATGTTCAACGAGTAAAACTTCAATTAAAATGAATAGATATTACTACAAAGTGGCGAATCAATAAATAATAATATTTCTCACCTAGGTAAAAATTTGTAGCACAGTCAAAAAACCACCATTAAAACTAGGTTGCTTTTTATAAAGCGAATTCGTAGTTTAACCGAAACACTACTATTTAAAGTTGTTTTGTTACTGAGCTCTTCAAACCTGTGTTTATTTGGCAATAGTACCCCTTCGACTGAATAAGAACTTGACTTTTATAAGCAATAAATTGAACCTTACAAATGAGCGTAAAAATCACGGAACTAACTTCGAGTCCCCCGAAAATGCCTATAAACAGTACCGCTTCCTACTAAACACGGGATTAATAACACGTGTTTGGGATGAGTAGGTACTCAGTACAAAATTAGCTCCACGTGTATGTAGGGAAAAGTGGAATAGGGGAATAACTGAAAAATATATAAATAAAGTATTTGAAAATACATCGTGTGTGATTTTCTTACCCTGTGGAGGGGAGGTCTGGTCTGTAGTAAGCTCTTGCAACCCCTTTAGGTACTTCAGCCAACTCATTTCCTTGTCCCCAGAACTCGATCCTGAATCCAGCTTTCGTGGACCAATATACTGTAGCTGCATAGTTACCGTCATCCTCAATCCTAAAATATAAAGATTTTATGATATTTTCACAATTCAATACAACAATATTTTGAAAGTTTCCAAATACTTCACAAATCTGGGTTTCTACTCTTGGGAGTCATATTACATTTTTGACATCGCAAATGTAATGGCGATTGCCATGGATCTCCCTTGAAAGGCCAAAAGAGGAAGACCAAAAAAATCATGGGTGGTACGAAAGATAACATGATTCGAAGGCATGGCCTAGGTGACGTTGTATATGATAGAAGGACCTACGACCTGAGGACGAGGAGAGCTGACCACACCGTTCTACAAAGACGATAAGTTGGGATGGAGCCAGGAGGAGGAAGAAGAACGTCATCCTTTTTCCTTATACCTCCATCCCTAAACTCCATTTTTCATCTGCCTTCTAAGTTCAAGTACTATCTACCCTCTGATTGCAAACAGCTATATAAATAATCAAACGTTTTGACCAATATCACTTGTCTGCTTTCAGTTGGTTGGAAGATATTGCTTTTTGGCAATAAGCCTGCCAATGTACTTATTTATTTTCTGTACACGAATTTAAAATAAGTAAATAAGTAAACTTAGATGAAGAAGAATATAAACCTCTTGGTATATTTACAGGGCTGACCTTTTTTACATTTATTTTAAATGTTGGCATTATTTTTCGATAACCCTGTAGTATTCTTTAATATGCATTAATTTAAAAAATAATGTTTTAAAAAAAATATCTTACCTTTCAACTTCTCCCACAAAGAGAGCAACAATTCCAAGTATCCCCATTCCGGCCAAGATGTATGAACTAATTTTAGTTTGTAGCCAAGATGCTCCTACTACTTTTAACATGATGCCGGTTTATGTTAAATGATAATAAATTAATAAGTATTTTATTTTGAATGTCACTACGTTAAGGGTTTTTAATTTTCCAATAGTTAAAACAAACAACGAAGATGAACGAAGATGTCCGAAGATTAAAAAGTTCTTTTTTTTTATAAAATGAAAAAGAAATAGAGGACTTTGATTGCCTTGAAATGGCAAGCAGAGTATTGAATATTTTCAAAAATATGGTCGACCATCGAAGATGTTTATTTTATTATTCCAAAATAATTTTGCTGATTCGTCCAATTAAAAAAAAATTGAAGTGCAGTGAATTGCAAAAAGATGGCGCCTTAGCCTCCTGGCATTCGTTTAGAGGAAGTATTGTGTGTCATTCGGAACTGAATATTCACTTCCGGAATGCTCAGAGATGATATGTTTGCCAACCGTTGTTGATGTGTCAGGCGTATCGCTTTGTAATTCGATCCTGCAAAGAAAAAATTACAATAATTAATAAATGATTAATAATATAAAATTTCACCTCTACATAAATAAGCATACACTGTATATATATATATATATATATATATATATATATATATATATATATATATATATATATATATATATACATATATATATATATATATATATATATATATATATATATATATATATATATATATATATATATATATTATATATATATATATATATATATATATATATATATATATATATATATATATATATATATATATATATATATATATATATATATATATATATATATATATAAATATACACACACATATTATGATTGGTGTTATGCATCAAGGGCGGTGGACAGTAGCTATTTTTTTTAAATATATTTGTTGCAGTGTGTTTCAGGAATACCAAAACTGTATCCTGGCTGCAAAAAGGAGACGCTAAAGCGAAAACATTTCATTAAATGCTTGAAAAAATTCTCCATTATTTATTGTTATTTTGTTTTATTTTGCCATTTCAGAAAAATAAAGCATTTTGAACTGCCATCATATCTCAAGGAGGTGAATTTCACATATTTCGAAAAACTTTGGGGTGTCGTCGGTACGGGGTAGAATTATCGTACAGGGATGAAATAACGTATCTGGGTTATGCGTTTTCAAAAAATATTTTTTTGGCTATATAAGAAAAACCTGACATATTTATTTTAAAAAACGTGAACTTGAATAAATACGAAACCCTTAATCAAAAATACTTTCCCCCGTAAAGTTTACCGCATTTTATAAGAAGCAATGTACAATATATGTAAAGCTTTGTTCTGAATCGGAAGGATCCGTGTCCTTCTGATTTAGATAAAAAGCTTTTCATATACTTTTTTTTACAAGGGGAGACGGATCCCGGAAATCAGAATTTGTTATTATTATCTGGATAAAGCTTTGCCTTATTCGAAATACAGGAAGAAAAGCATATTGTTATGTTATGCTTTTATTAATTCTAACGTCGGAACCTACAGAAAAATAATACACATGTTGTACAAAAATCTGCATCGGAAAATTTATTATTAACTTTAAGGTATTGGTGTAGTTGGGTATACGCTATTAACTATTGTCAAGGGTTCTATTCGCGAGAACTTTAAAATTAATCTAAAAATTAATCATTTTTAGTGACAGGCGCCGTGGCGAAGTTAGGTAGACGCTCGACTGCAAAAAAGGCGTCGCGGATTCGATTCCCGCCAAGTGCATTATAAATTCAAGAAACATTTATTTTCAATTGGTTTAGTTGTTTGTGATTTATTTTTTATATTAATCTTCCCTATCCTTACTATCCTAACCGCAGACAAGCCTCTAAAAGTAGAGGCTTTGTGGGTTATTCCTTTCACAAAAAATTGTTTGATGTAATATTAGTTGTTTGAGGATAAAAGTTGTTTGATGTAATATAACCTTTGCAATATTTTTTTATCAAACTTGATAAACCTCCAAAAAGTTGTTTTCCGGGTCATTCCTTTAAAACTAAAATAAACGATTGTAATTTTTGTAAACATTACCTTTTAGATTGTATTATGATCAATCACTTGTGACAATGATGTAAACTAGTGGTATCTAACTAGACTAATGTTAGTTTAAATGCATTAAAGTAGAATCAATTTTCAAAATATCTATCACGTTCTATGACGCTGATGACAATAAATGATTCAATTATACATGATGAGGTTACCGAACTAAGTATAATGAGAAATGATTATAACCAATCATATAAATTCCACATAAACATGTATTGAAATAATTATCTTAGAAGAGATTGGATTTCATAAAACAAAAAGGTAAGTCATAAATTATGTAAATAACATAATGATTTCATTCATTGAAGCCGTCAGTCATTACTTAATTGCATTCACTTTTTTTTAAAGTAATTGTTTTTAATTTTATGGTTCAAAAAAAGAATTTACTACACAAAAAAATCAAAACATTTCGATATTCATCTGCCAATCCAGTACGTTGATTCTAAAAGGGTTAATGATTTAACTTCAAAACTCTTTTCGTATATTGTAAAAAATATACAAAGGGGCTAAAATAAAATATAAGGCATCACATTAAAAGATAGATTTATCAGAGTTCCGTTTATAAAGGATTTGATTAAATTTCATTTCAGGCATCGTTAAAAATTGTGTAATTACAATGTTAGTTTTTTATGTTATATGTAATTGATTAAGCTTGAGCATTCGTGGAGTAAAATGATTATTTATATATAAAAATTAAACATGTATGAGATCATTTTTGAGACTTTAATGTAAACACGACTAGTTTCAACAACAGATGCTCTCACTAAAAGGTGAAAATACAAACTCAATTTCTGTAATTTATATTTTTTCCTGTTAATGAGAAAATCTCTAGTTTCATAAACTAGTCGAGCTTGTTATAAATTCAAACAAAACAAACGTCAAGAAAACTTTTTTTAAAAGAAAAACAATAAAAGCTAGTGCTTTAACGCAAATACAAAGACTGATTATGTAGGTGTTTGATTTATTACAATGTTTTAAAACATGAGAATTGATTTTTTAATGTATTTTTTTAATGTATGTGTTTGTGTGTGGTGTGTGTGTTTATTTTGTTTTTTTTTTACGCATATCATGCTTTGAATCGAAATACCTATTTTTCGTACAAAGTAAATGTATAAAACAACACAAAAAAAACAAAAAGTACGAATGCAATGAATGAATTTTTTTATCACACATACACGCACCCTCTTACACACTTTACACATGCACATTTTCTCTCATAAATACATATTCATTTTTTTAGATCTACACTAAATATTTTGTACTAATCTTTATGTTTCTGTGGTCAACTATAATTGGCTTGTTTAATGTTTATTCATTTAATGTTTTGTTTTACATATGTTGCTGTTGTTAACCCAAATAAAAAAAATATTTTTAAAAAATGTGCAGGATTTAAATTACTGCACATTTATGAAGTAATTTTAACCATATTACGTATTTACCAATAAATAATTACAGACGATAAAAAGCTATAATTATACCAGTTTTAGTATTTACAAAATGCTTATTCGTCGCTGGTGACGGTGTTCCAGTGTTATCGTTAAGTATCAAAATGATTCCAAACAAAGTGTGTACATAAGAGAACTTTGTTGAAACGATTTAAGCCATTCGAGGCAAAAATAAACTTTGCTTGTACCAAAATAATCACCTAAGCTCTGTAATTAAGAACGTCGTGTCAAAAGATGTCATAACTTGAATAAGGAAAGCAGAATATGTGTAAAATACAGTGGTTGATCTTAAATAAGTTAAAACCACTTTTGCAGATTAGTATTATAAAACTGTTTTATTTTTATTTCACTAACCACAATCTTTGAATTTATTAATGTAAACACGACGAGTTTCAAAAACAACATTTTACTCTCACCAACAAGTGAAAATACAAACTCAAATTTTCGATTTTGTATTTTGACCTGTTGATGGGAACATCAGAAACTCGTCGAGTTTACATTAATAAACTTAACAAAAAAAAACCTCATGAAAACATTTTTTTAAATTAAAAAAACAATAAAAACTAGTGCTTAAAAGAAAATATAGAGAAAATAAAAGAAAATATAAGCGTATGTGTTTGATTTATCAGAAAGTTTCAAAATATGAGAAATATTTTATTTTTCAAGTATTCACTTTTTTGTATTTGACAAACGTATTTTTTTATGGATTTTTATTTATTTACAATTTGTTTGCGATACAATTTTCCAACTAAATTTATAAGTAGTAGTTTAAAAATATACCACAGATTATATTTTTCAATATATGAAAGTTGTTTTCATATATTTTTATTCACGGCATACACGTGCGGTATTGATGTCAACTATGAACTTCAAGTCACCTTCATTTAAGAATAATAAATTTGATCGTTATAATACATAATATGGTTAGGTATACTATTCTCCATCATAATATGGTTAGGTATCTTTGTCCGCCTCCGGGTTCGATTCTCAGGGGGGGTCAAATAAATATGTAATATTTCACCCTATTATTTTATTTAATATTACCCTAGATTGGTATCTGAAGCACAAGGTTGATCACCTTTCCATCACGTGTTGACAATCAAGATGAAACTACTTTTATTTATGATGATGCAGTGCCATATGCACCATTAGGTGTGGATAAGGGGTTAGAAGAATGATACTTTTCTCCATAGTAGGTACTCGTATAATAAAAATAAGCATCATTTTTAGCTCGCACATTATTGAAAATGACCGCTGACTAATTACAGAAAAAAAATGTAGGCATGCAAAAGGAAAAAAAAAATATAAATACAAATATAAGTGTACTTAAAAATACAATAATAATATAAAACCATTTTTCCTAAAATATCATATTTAATATTAAGTTTTAAATGAATATCAATAAATTTTTGGGGATACTACAGAATTGAAACTGATATCCGTATTTGTTATTTAATCATCGATATTGTGAAGTATCCATATTTCGGGGTTTCAATTTTCAAGCTCTTATGAGTAAAATTTACGATATCCATGTTAGACTATCACTGGAAATCGTAACAAAGAGATGCGAGGCGGTAAGACAAATCTCTCACTCCTTTCAAGAACGTCATAAACCAAAACTCGTCAATTTTAAGTTGTGCATGTTTTCAGAATGCCCAGAAAATGTACTATATCCCAGAAAAAGCGCCATATGGCACTGCATCATCATAACTTAATATTTACCCGCTACAGGGTAGAAGGTGTTGTTTTTGCTTTTTGAAGAAAAGGTATTGTATAATTATTTTTATGAATATTCTAAATATTTTTCAAATTGAGAAAGAACCTTTAGGTTTTACCTAAAAAGATCTGTTTCACAGTAAAAAGTTCAATAAGTGGCTTGATATTTATTTTTAATACATTTTATTATATTTTTAAACTTTAAAAACGTTCTCCTGAAAAATCAAGTTTTTTGATTTATGACGTTCTTGAAAGGAGTGAGCGAAATGCGTGTGTCTAAATTCTGTAACGTTCTTTCGGTAAAGCAAATATGCGTGATTAGTAACTAATCATTATATAGACCCGGAATATAAATATAGAACCCCCCATATTCTCAGAATAAGATAATTACGGCAAGGACCCTTGTCCCTTGAATTAATAACTATTTCGACGAACGAACACAAGACAGCAAACAAGCAAAAACTTTCATTATTCTCTCGATAAGTTTATTAATTATGTTCTATTCGAATCGCATTTATTAACCGAGAATCATAACAAAATACTGAAATAAAAGTACTCAGAATAAATACGTGAAAATTAATCAATTACTACATACATATAAACATAGAACCTGCACATTTTGAAGAATTACTAGGCTTAGAGGGTCACGTTTAAAATATCAAATTTGGATAATTTAAAAAGCGACGATTTCTTAAAATACTACCTCAAGGATGCTTTTGTATCCTTTTTAATTTTATGTTATTTATTATATATAAATAAAATCTGTTTTGTTGTCTGAGAAAAGTCTACCAATCAATTGTTAGACCCGCACTCCTATACGGCTCCGAATGCTGGACGATGTATGGCACCTTCTCTAGACAACTAGGATCCGCTTAAATGCGAATGCTCAGGTGGTTAGAGGAAATGTCCCTTAGAGGCAAAATAAAGAGTTTACGCATCGTGGAAGCCTGGGCGTTACACATATTAATAGGAAGGTAGAAGAAATACAATGAGATGATATGGGCATATAGAACGCAGAGAACCCGAACATGCAGTTAACCAGGCAATAGAAATGGATCTTCGTCGAAAGTTATCTAGAGGAAGACCGAGGAATTCCCATGAGTTCCCATGTGAAGCAGAAAGATAACATGATTTGAAGGCATGGCCTAGGTGATGTCCAGGACAGAAGGACCTATAACCTGAGGACGAGGAGAGCTGACCCCAGCAGTCTACAAGGACAATAAGCTGGGATGTAGCCAGGAAGAAGAAGAAATATACTCTGTTTAGCAACATTCGAATCAGAGTTATAATATTTTAAAACTGGATTTTTCAACCTACGGATGATATTTCAAGATATGGTTTATATTATAGGTATCTCAACTGAGAGGAAGCACCTTTTGTTTTTATTCTAAGGAGGGACGGAAGTCCGAGCATTTCAAAGCTTAAGTGATCACTTTTACACTTGGGTAACGTTTATCACTTTGCCTATTTTTGAATATTATTTCACCATAGATTATTATCAAAAGTCAATTCTCATCTTGCATTCCATACTTATAATAAGAAAGTTAACACAATATTTGCTTAGTTACTAAACCACTTTTCTGGGTACAATATGAAGTAATACAAAAAGGTTTTTTAATGAATTACTTAAGTGTTTACTAAAACAATCAGTGTCGTTTTTATCGTTTTTACAGTACATATTTTTTTTATGTAATGTATTTTTGAATTTTATTATATTTATATTGTGGTCTCTTTCTCGTGACGCTTCGGCATTACACGAGACAGGATTCTGTGAGCAAATTCTCTAAACATCGGTAACCCTGAAAACATTCGCCCACCAGTACAAGCGTGTCGTGATAATACTACTAATGTTCCTGTCATGCCACGAGAAAGTGTTAGAAAAGAAAGCGAATTGGTTGCGTCGCTGATTTCCCAATAACTTTAAAAATCTAATAAGGAACTCTTTTTTAGGATTATGTTGGGTGATTCTATCTTTCGGACAACAGACTTATAAGTATATATCTTTTAAATTAACACTGACTCACCTTGGACGAAGTAACTTCATTGTATATAACGATTGTTACATAGAATAATCTAAGAAATAAAAATTAGTCCATATTTTAAAAATATAGACGTAAAATCATTAAATTCCAACAAAAACCATATAATAATCATTATAATATTTATTAAAACTTGGAATTTCATTGCTGAAACTTTGGAATATCAAATTAATATGTAATGAGAACGAGTAATTATTACACTAAGTGGAAGCACACACTAAAGAGATCCGTAATGAAAACAGCACAATATTCAGAAAGTGGTTGGAGCATTATCCGGATATCATCTAAATATAATATCTACGTTTTGAATAGTTTGCCAAAACCGATACTGCTTTGGCATCAACTCAAATTCTTTCAACTAGAAGGCATTAACATCACAAGCTCCAAGTTCATGGCTTGCGTATCAAGTAAATAATCAAAACTAAAAATTAAGCTAATGCATATTAAGAATTTCATAAAATTGCAATCATATTTTTTTTTTCAAACATGTAAATATTTTTTCATTAAATTCAACATTTTGCATGTGTCAAGGATTTGGACACACACACACGTTCACACCATAACTGGTCAAATAATAAAATACGTAAAAATTTTAAATAATGTTTTCAGGCATCTTCCAGTGTATAAAATAATAATACGGTTAGGATCTTGCAAACATCTAAAAAGAAGTGTCTCTGGTACCTTAATTAAAGCTTTCTCACCGCTTTCTTTCTCGGACCGTCCGCCTCCGTGGCACACTCGGCTACCGTTCTGGAGGTCCCGGGTTCGATTCCCAGGGGGGTCAAATAAATATAAGTGATTTTTTCACTGTAATATTTATTCAATATTACACTGGACTGGTATCTGAAGCGGAGGGCTGATCACCTTTCCTTCATGTGTAAACGATCAAGATAACACTGCGTTTATATAAAGCAGTGCCCTATGCACCATTGAAGTGCGGATAAGGGTATTATGTGTGTGGGTTCCAAAAATTTGAGTAGTGTGATTGTCGAATATTAAAAGAATGGTGAATATTACACGTGTGTAAAGTGATTACTTAACCAGCTTATAACAGGTCATAAGCCCTTTAAATACCCAGACTATCGTAGTCGTCTTCACTAATGTCGAGATATCAAAATGTTTCATTGAATGATTTGGCAGTGACTTTGTGGTTATATCTTTGCGTTTTAAAATACAAAGTTATCTTGATAAATGCCACTAGAAAATTTGACATTACAAAACAATATATTATTATCAATACTGAAGAGAATTCAAACACTATATTTACAATAATAAAGGAAATATGGAAAATCATTAATTATATTAAGGTATCCTAATTATTTATGCATTTCACTGAAGAGAAATATAAAAATGATATTTGAGTAAAAAATGTCGTATACATATTTGACCTCCCGTGGATCGACCCAGGGGCCTTAAGCAAAGTAGTCGAACGCCATATAAGTAACGATCAAGCAAATATTGCATCAATCTGATGCAGTGCTCTATGAACTATTGGGTGTAGAGGATCAAATGCAAAAGGAAAATAGGGTATACCTTACGTTAACCTTTTTGTTCATGCATTTTTCTGAGAGTTAACCTAACAAAAATGGAAATACTAAGGTTTTTTCATGTATATCCAAATAAATTCAGTATAATGCCTTTAAAAAAATTCAGTTAACTTTTTTAAATTGTTTTTATTTTAAGGTTTTTCTAGTTTAAATTTTGAAAACATAAAGGAATTAAAATACGTTTGTTTTCTATTATGTATTTTTACACAATATTTTTTCATATTTAATCACTTGGCTCTAATCATATCAAAATGTTGGGTTTGTTGTAAGCCATTAATATTCTACGTGATTTCTTTTATTTACCGACTTAAAAAGTAAAATCATAATTAAATAATGATACACCTAATATATTCATGTCGCCGCTAGGTACGTTCAAATAATACTCTACGGAGTGTTTTATGAACGAGTATGTACAATGTCAAATACGCGAATCGTTGTAAAATAATAAATTTCTACAATAAAGCTATTTGCTTCTGCAAGCTTCAGTGAAATATATATTTGCACTTGTATTAAACGTACGAGCGACCTTCTGTTTCGGAATTGTGTAGCCACGTGGGAGATTTAAAAATATATATATTGGAACCATGCATTCATTAAAAAATGATATTTTATATAATAAATGTCAACCCTCGTGTTACGCGGTGTTATTTAGATCGTCAAGACATAAAGGAAAGGTGATGAACCCTCCGCTTCAGGATAATATTGAATAAATATCAGAGTGAAAAAATCACTTATATTCATTTGACCTGTCCCTTAGAATCCGGGACCTGCATTACGGTAGCCGATCATTAATTTCAATAAACATTTATTTCAATAACTATTACAAAGAATAGTAGTGCGGATTCTATTTCTTAAAAAATATTTCGTCTAAATGTGGTCTACATTCACGTTCGCTTCAAGACGTTATGCAATTTATCCTTATAATTTGTGTGACTAATGTGAACGACTATTGGCATAAATTATTTATTTTAGGTACATTTGACATTATATTTTGACTCATGTCTACGAGTGTGTGAATGAATTTGCTACACCTACTTTGGGAACAATTCCAAACATAATCTGTGTAATCAATCGAGTAACGTCACGAAGCGCTAATAAAACGGATAATAAGTAGCGGAAAACTATCGTGTCAAATGATTCTAACAAGGCATTGGATTTTCAAATTATTTTTGTAAAGACATCGCTCAACTAAATGAAGGTTAAATGGGTTAATATCAATTTACCCTAAAAAACTGAAGAACTAAAAATTTAACTGGCGAGAGCAACATGTGATAATGTTCTTCAAATAACAATGTATTGTATATGTACTTGCACGTAAATTACATTTTTATTTTCTCTTTAACCCTTCCGCTGAGTTCTGGTCAATGTCAAGTTATAACTATTATTTCGAAAAACGTTAGTTTCATTATTCTAAAAATGATTCAGAAATATGACTGCAGATCTTGTGTTACGTAATCCTTATTTCAGTAATAATATGCAATTTTTTGCCCTTTTATCATAATTGAATTTTTAAGATTTATAATTAAATCTGTATCCCAAACCTTGTGATGAAGTAATCAAGTCTCTAATATATCTTTTTATGATTCGTTAACTAAAATTTGGCCTTTGTGACTTGAAGTGATCCTTTTTCTGAGATTCAAAAAATATTTGGACCGCACACTGGGAGCATTTATTTTTTTTTAGCTATTTTTACCCGGGTCAACCCTTCTGAATTCAATAAAATTATTTGAGACCGCTCAGTTTCATTGAAATCACGTTTTTTGGCATTTCAATAAAAAATTATGATGGTTTAAATGAGAAGTACAAAAAATACACTTTTTCACAGATTAAAATAACTGGAGAGCAATGTTTCACATATAAAACTGACCCTTGAAATTAGTAAAAAGAGAATTTTTGAATAAACCACGCCTCCAACTGGGGTGGTCGGGATAGCAGGTAATAAATAAGTAGTAGGTAAAATCCATCAAAATACGATACAATCCGAAAATATTGCATGAATTCATATTTAAAGACATAAACCAATTCTGTAGGGGGTGCCTCATACATTTGGCCACCACTGTATATACATATATATTTATTTACACACATGTAAACATAAAGGTGAAAAATAAATATTAACCTTCAGCCCTCTATTTCCGGAGTTCAAAATAGTTCAAGATAATATCAATTCACTTCACCAGACATTTTGA
>NW_028281286.1:45000-70000 GCF_059751285.1 Brachycentrus maculatus | reverse complement strand
AAACATGTGAATCTCCGCGGTGAACGAAATATTTCTCAGTTTAGATAAGAATTTGGAGTTTTACAGACGTCAGAAACCACGCACGTAATCAAACAGGTGAAATCTGTCCAGTTATATTGCTGATAATACATTAGAATAACCCTGATAAGGAAAATGCTAAAACATGTGTAATGGATTTCCACTTTCCGGTAAACTACGTTGTTGTACAGTTAGTAAGCTCATATCATCCCTTCTACATTTTCTATCAGAAATAATTAAGCAATTTACTTACATAAAAAATGGAATCAATTAATTTTTTCTTTGGCGCTAATTTTAGTACAAACATTCCGGTTAAAATATATTTAAATCCTTCTCATGTAAAATTATATTTTGTGTGCGTAGTACTATCGGATTCGGTATAGAGTATAAGGAATTTATTCACGTATCCGAATACAAAATAAATGTGTAACAATGTTCTAAAAATTATTATTTTTGTCGTTGTGAATAAAAATATGTTCCGATTTTTGTATGTATTATAAAAGCCCATGAAAAATTGCAAATTTTGACATTTTTGGGGATTATTTAATTGACACCTTTTAACCTCTTGTGTAGTGAGAAATTAATGAAAAGGTTGTACACTGCAGAGTGGGTTTTTGTAGGATATATTTTTGAAGATCGTTTTTCATAGCTCTAAAATTGTTTGATTCATCCATGAATGATTAATAATAAGACTATGAATTATTTTTAATATTTTTCAATTTAATTTTTTGTTTTTTTTTCTTTTAAAATGAAATATTTGTTTTTTATATTAGCAATTATAATCTATTGACATTTTTTAAATCTATTGTATTCTTCCCAGTACTTATTACAACCAACAATAAAATGTTTACCCACACATAGGCCATGCCTTTGAGGGATCTTTTTTGTATTAATATATATTTTTGTACGTGTGGTTATATTATATTGTGAAATGCAAAAAAAAGTAGACAAAAAAAAGACCCAGAACTACAAGCAGTTAAAAGCCATGAATTGAGAGAGAAGAAAACAGAAAAATCATCAGGGCTGCTACATAATAGAGGAGATAAATAAAACACTCACAAATCTCCGGTGGTTCTCCCACAGATGAGATGTAGCTCGTCTCAACCCATCAGGAACCTGCAGCGAATCCTGGCCTCAATGCTGGGGAGTATCCACTCTTAACGCTCAACACCCTGAAAAAAATAATTAAATTAGCATCGTTTATTATATATATATATATATATATATATATATATATATATATATATATATATA
This sequence comes from Brachycentrus maculatus, assembly GCF_059751285.1. NCBI lineage: Eukaryota > Metazoa > Arthropoda > Insecta > Trichoptera > Brachycentridae > Brachycentrus > Brachycentrus maculatus. The sequence continues at coordinate 68,728 of NW_028281286.1, read as the reverse complement.
CATATATATATATATATATATATATATATATATATATATATATATATATATATAATATATATATATATATATATATATATATATATATATATATATATATATATATATATATATATATATATATATATAAATATATATATATATATATATATACATATATATATATATATATATATATATATATATATATATATATATATATATATATATATATATATATATATATATATATATATATATATATAAAAATAATAATAATAATACATTTTGAGTGTGCCCAAATACTTGTTCACAAATCTGGATTACCTCCAATTATGGAAGTTATTTTTCATATTATTTTTTGACATGATTACTTTACACACGTGTAACATTCACCAATTCTACCCATTATTGACAACCACACTACTCAAATTGTTGGAAGCTCTATACATATGAACCAATGCCCAGACTTCCATATTCTTCTTCATCTTTAATGAGATGTCAATAAATGATATATATTTTTATATACGTATATTTATCAGCAGTTTGTCTACAAAACAGAATTTAATTTCCTTTCAGAAAAAAATGAGGAAAGAGAAAGATTATTATTTTAGTTTCATTTATTTATTAAATATACATGTCCATATAAACTATCTGAATAAGAAGATGAAACTTTTTTTTAATGAAAATGTTTTTTTTATTTGGCCATCATATTTACACATAAAAAAATACCACTGAGGAGGCTTAGCATAATATCCATAAAAAAAACTCACATAAATAATAAACATTAATATGTTTGCACAAAAAACGTATGTTATTTTTAAAATAAATAAAACATTGTTTACGTATAAAAATAATAAAATAACGGTAAAGTAGAAATTAGACCTAAGTTTAAAAGACTATTGTCCTACAAGTTGATTATGTGCTTATGGACGAGTTTCTTTGAAAAGAACCAGAATGTAAATTACAATACATGTATGAATAATTTTTCGTTTTCTCCACAGATGGCAGTGTATGGAAACTTTTCTATTGTTGTTATTTTTGCTACGGAAATACGGGAAATCGGAATTATTATCGCTCAATAATTATGTACGCGGGTACTATCGCATCTTTCCAAGGATTAAAATACGTAAGTATTTATGCAAATAATACGACAAATGGCAAACATCAACCAGGAACAGTCGAGATGTATAATATTTTTTTTGTAAACATTTATGTATTACTGTAGACTTGTTGTCTACAGTGAATTCCTAAAACAAGGTACTTAATTATACTACTAACGTATGTAAATTGTACATTATACTATATGATACGCAAATGAATGTATTGTTTTAATTATTATTTCTATTACAAAAAGTGCTAGTGCGTAGGAAATATTTTTATTAAAAAAAAAGACACTTTTATAACAATAAATTTAAAACAACTCCAAAGTAGAGAAAACCTAGATTTGTGAAGTATTTTTGGATGCACCCAAATGTTGATTTATTTATTTATTTTTGTATTTAAAATAAATATTTGTGTTTTTAACAACATTTTGAGTATGTCCAAACACTTGTTCACAAATCTGGATTATAACCAATTAAAGGATTTATTTATCATATTATTAGTGTGTAAATGCCCAGGCTTCCATATTCTTCAGCATCTACATATGTTGAGATATCAAAAAATAATTTGTGCCTTTATTATTTACAAAAATACTTCAATTTTATACTATTTTTGTGAGCCTAAGCGGCTCATTATTAGAAATAGGTATCAAATTGTGGTAGAGTGGGTTCGAATAGAGAAACTCTGACTCAAGAGACCGCGACACTAACCATTGGACCACAACCCGACACCGATAATCAATAGTTTATTAGCTAAAACGTTTTCAGAAGACGAGTTACATTATTTATGAGATGATTGATTCATTCATAAATTATCTTATCGATTTACCTTTTTACGGCTTACTAGGAGGTTTATATTATTTAGAGAAATAAAAATACTTTGTTTTTGATCCACTCACTTTTTTATTAAAATCCAACTGGTTTCGGCAACAACCTGTTACCCTCTTCAGGGTTTGTTTTATAACTTTTAAGTTAAGTCTTTTTATTTCTCCAAATAATATATTCCAATGATCCACAAAGTAAATGCTTTAAATAGGTAGTCAAAATATACTAGGAGGTCATTGACATTTAATCGATGAAAGGTCCGGTGTATTAATGATTTTATAAATTCATATCAACAGATGATTGCGTACCTACTATTACTTTGATTACCTTACTTAAGTTTTATCATTTTATTTCTTTTACTGTTTCTTATTTTATATATTTTACGTATTTCTTAATTTTATGCTATTTTCCACCTGTTTTTTCTGTTTTAAAATAAATGCAATTAATTTCGTCCCTTTCACATATTAGAATGTAGAATGGATTTGGAATTATGACTGATCTATATATATATATATATATATATATATATATATATATATACATATATATATATATATATATATATACATATATATATATATATATATATATATATATATATATATATATATATATATATATATATATATATTTATATATATATATATATATATATATATATATATATATATATATATATATATATATATATACATATATATATTCACTAAAAAAACATTGATCACTCTATTCAATATAATTTATTTTTTTAATTAAAAACTTGTATTCAACCACACAATGAGTTTCATTTCATTAAACACGACTAGTTTAAAAAACTAACAGATGTTTTCATCTACTGGTGAAAAGTAAAACTGAGTATTGAGTGGTATTATACAAGTGTTAATTTTTTTTAAAGTATGCCACATGTTACTCCACAAAGTTAATGCCGAATCAATAAATGATACTTTTCATTATACATTCATTATTCTATCACTTACACCAGCCAACAGGTCTTTAACTTCTTTTACGTATAAGAGAGAGATGTTTCATCTCAAATTGAGACACCTGTTATATCTTTATCCTCCCCCTGTATCATCATATTCTCTACTATTATATTCCATCCCTATTTGCATCCATGATGACAGAGCACCGCAATAAATCAACACAACAATTTTATCGTTGTCCATATAAATATTTTTGCTATTAAAATGTATCACGTGCGAATAACGCATATTAAAAAAAGCATATGTATCGCATATATAACTCATATCTGATTAAAATTTCCTTCATAACTTCCTGTCCTTGAATGATAATATCACCTTTATCGTTACCATTCTTGCTTAGTCTAGCGGCATATGATACAGATTCAGAATATCATTAAGAAATGTATTTGATGAATGTTTTACTTGGTAAATACCAATATTTTTTGTGACACGTGTCACAGTAGATTTTAAGAAATAGTGGTATTTACTAAGTAAAACATTAATCAAAAATGGATGGATTTTACCACAAAGTGACTGCCGAATCAATTAATGAAACGTATTTGAATTGTGTATTTCGAAAATGTTACAAGTCCACTCACCACAATTTTAAAAGGGTAAAATTAGGCTTATAATAAAAAGGTCACCTTAAAGATTTGACTTTAAATTTTGTGTTCATTTGAAGCGCGTAAATAATGGTAGTTTTTTTTGTACAATCGACTATAAACACGTGCCAAAGATATCATTTAATCATTTTACAGTTTTAGAATTTATAATCTGATTAATAATTAAAAAAGTAATAAGGACCAAAAAGATATACCCTCATCCCGTAAAAAAATTGAAAACGCCGAAACAAATTAAAACGGAGAATGATCAAAATAAAATAACATTTATTTCAATTGCCAAACTACCAAAATAATAAGGTTCTTACATTTTATTTTTAAAGTTAATAGTCCCGTAACTTACCAGAAACTTATTAGGGTACTAACAAAAAAAAATTTAAGTAACTAAATTTAATGGAAAATGTTATGTAGGTACAACGTCTTCGAATTAGAGAATTATTTTAAAAATAAGGATTATTATATTATATATATATATATATATATATATATATATATTTATATATATATATATTTATATATATTTTTTTTAATTAAAAACTTGTATTATAACTTGTATACTTGTATTACCCACACAATGAGTTTCATTTTTTTTAACACGACTAGTTTAGACAACTAACAGATGTTTTCATCTACAGGTGAAAAGTAAAACTGAAAGCATATACATATATATATATATATATATATATATATATATATATATATATATATATATATATATATATATATATATATATATATATATATATATATATATATATATATATATATATATATATATATATATATATATATATATATATATATATATATATATATATATATACATATATATTTATATATATATATATATATATATATATATATATATATATATATATATATATATATATATATATATATATACATATATATATTTATATTTGTTTACACTAAAAATTACATTAGCCATCGATAATCCAACTAGGTTTTGAAAAAAATAGCTACATTTCATAAACACAATTTATAAATATTGACATACTATACACGCAAGAATTTATTCGTTTATTTTCCTGTTCTTATCTACTGTTTAGAAATATTTCGCATGTACGGAGGACTCATAGCTATAATCATTATTAATTAGCACATTAGTGTTGACCGGTAAACTGGTAAACTCCCCTTTGCTTCGGAAAACGAATTGTTTGTTATTGTAATGTTGATTGAATGGCGAGTTATGTGACACGTGACACGCGAGTATGACAACTTGATGACGCGCGTCAGCAACACGAAGGTTGTTAGAGACCAACGACATATAAACGATCCCATTTGCAAATTATAAGAAAATATTTTGGGATATCATAAAAGACAAACACTATAAATGAAACACGCTAGAAACATCCAAATATTTCCATCTCAATAATAATTTTCATCTTTGTTGAAAATGATATAAAATATTTTTAGTTATAATACCACTATTAAAAAAAAAATATTATGAAAAAAATATTCCCTTTTTTAATGTATCATAATCATTTTTTGACAAGTACTTAAATTCTGTAACTACATTCGCTTCATAAATTTATTATACCGTTCCTCACTACATATTATATAAGAATACACACACACATAATTGTAAAATAAATATATGCATATATATATATATATATATATATATATATATATATATATATATATATATATATATATATATATATATATATATATATATATATATATATATATATATATACATATATATATATATATATATATATATATATATATATATATATATATATATATATACATATATATTCGACAATGGCCCCAGTTGATGTGCTTTCCTCTGCCAATCAATAAAAATATAATATTTAGACAAAAATAAAACTAGAAACATTGTTAATGAAGTAAATAGTGCATATCACATTATCCGTTCAGACAGGCCTCTCGAATTTCAATTTCCAATAAATATCCTTAACGAACGTAGACACATCGAGACGTTGTTCAGTTGAACGGTTGATCCGATCTCCAGCCCATTGGTCAATATAAATACAGAGCAAAAAATATTGGAGTAAAAGTAAGGTTTCGTGACAGAAAAACCTCGGTGATACAGATTTACCCATGCGGATTTTCTAAATGACCGGATTTCACCACGACATACGAGTGTGTAGATTACATGTATTACAATAAAAGGCCAACACTACTATACATATATCGCTCACTCCTTTCAAGAACATCATAAATCAAAAAACATGATTTTTCAGGAGAACGTTTTTAATGTTTAAAAATATAACATAATGTACTAAAAATAAATATCAAGCCACTTATTGTGCAACTTTTCACTGTACAACAGATCTTTTTAGGTAAAACCTGGAGATTTTTTCTCAATTTGAAAAATATGTAGTTTATTTAAAAAAATAATTAAACAATACCTTTTCTTCAAAATGCGAAAACAACATTTTGTGCCCTGTAGCGGGTAAATATTAGGTCAAAAATATGTCTCTTTTGCTGGGATATAGTACATTTTCTGGACATTCCGAAAACATGCACAAGTGAAAATTGACGATTTTTGATTTATGACGTTCTTGAAAGGAGTGAGCGACAAGTATTACAATATAAGGCTAACACTACTATACATATATGAGATATACTCATGTACCTGTGTATTACAATATAAGGCTAACACTACTATACATATATGAGATATACTCATGTACCTGTGCCATGGGTACAATCGGCTGTCTGGGCCTGAGAATTCAGTCTAGTGCCCGCCAAACAAAAGAGCCTTTGTCCAAACGTACACTTTTTATTCGGTATCCCTGACCTACCCCACGGAATATCGGCTCGCCCGGTGCCTGCCGCCTGCCGCCTGTTGCTAGGTCGACAGCCTTTTAATGGGAATACTACAACACCGGGCTCCATACATTTCTCTGCGCTCCGGATAACTTAACATTTTCTGATTGACGGTTTTGCGCGTTCGCGGATGACATATAGTTTTTTTAATATGCAAGAAAACAACAACTATGTGGATCATATTATTTTTCGACATTTTATTCTCAACAAAGATGAAGAAGAATATGGAGGTCTGGGCATTTACGGGGATTACGTGATTAAGTGATCACTTTAGAAACGTGGAACATTCACCAATTCATATTTATTTAAGTATTTGGACAAACTCAAAATTTTATAAACCTTTAAAGTTTTTTTTTAAATTTTAAAGTATGAATTTTTTTTTATTTAAAAATTTGGTAAATAAATATTAAGTATTATATTTTCAGGCGTAGTATGTAAAATAATTGACGAAAAAGCTTTAATACATTTCATGAAGGTTTCTGCTTATAAAAACATACTTATTTAACTTACTCTAACTTACTAACTTACTAATCTAACTATTGGAGTAGTTACAATAAGCAAAAATCGTGTTAACGAAAAAAGAGCACGACAAACAGAAAAAATTTATATGTTATTCTACTGTTGACTACATACTACAATCAAGGTTAAAATGAGATTTGTGTCCAAATAATGGTTACTTTTCAAAAACAGTAACAAAATTGGGTCGTGAATTCATATTTTACCACGTTTCACAATTAGGAAATCGAAATGTTCGTGAAATACAATAAAATACATTCTTATATTAATAGTGTTAAAAAAATCGTTTATACAATACATATTTAGTCTATTACAATCAAGAGTAATAGAGAAATTTGCCTTAAGAAAAATGTAGAATAAGTCATTAAAGTCATTAAGTATAGAAAAAATATCCAAAAAAATTATTAGTAAAAAAATCCTAATGCCGAAACCATTTGCAAAAACAACAATTATTTAGAACGATTACTGTTTTTCAATTTATAAAAAAACAGCAATTTTCAGTAACTATTATTATTAATTATTTTAATCTAAAAAGTTCGTCTTGGAAATTCTTTAAAAAAATTACAACAACAAAATGCAACACCAAACGATTCGAATAGAGCTTTAAATGAAAGGGAACCAAATATTATAAAAATAAAAAGAAGAAAACTGTTTTATCGTTAATTAAGTTTTAACAATAAACATGGAGTTTAAGCTCCTTCCCAAGCATATAGTCACGTTTTTGTAGAGGAAAGCGTAAATATAAGATATTTCAAAAGTGAAAAAATATCTTATGATAGAATTAAATTGTAATTGTATTTTTGTAACTATATGAAATTTTTACATTTGAAAAATACATGAAGAAAAGCGTCAAAGTTAAATCGGGTACCTACTTTTGATAGTATTAAAAAGATACATGATTTTGTACCCATACGGAAAAACATGATAAAGATGGTTTTTTTTTGCTTATAAAAAATGTCGATTGGTGTTTCAATTTAATTAATTGACATATACATATGTATTTATTATATATCCGCCAACAACATTACCTTCAGAAAGCCAGTTTTATAATCAACTTACAGAACCCAAGTACTAAAAACCTACTAAACAATTAATTAACCTATAAAAAATAGGTCATTGTCAAAAAATGTTTATCTTTATACAAATGTTATATTGCCTTGCGTAAGCGATAAATGAGAGTCAACAATATTATGATTATAAATAAAAGCACAAATTAAATACTAAGTATTTTATACACACATAAATTCTACTTTTAGCTATGTATAACTATAAGAACAAAAGTTAATCATATGACATATCGCTCACTCCTTCCAACAACGTCATATATAAAAAAAACTTGATTTTTCAGGGGATCGTTTTAAAAGTTTAAAAATATAATACAATGTATTAAAAATAAATATCAAGCCACTTATTGGACTTTTTATTGTGCAACAGATCTTCTTAAGTAAAACCTGAACGTTTTTTCTCCACTTGAAAAATATTTAGTATATTTAAAAAAATAATTAAACAATACCTTTTCTTCAAAATGCAAAAACAACACTTTCTGCCCTGTAGTGGGTAAATATTAAGTTAAAAATATGCCGCTTTTGCTGGAATATAGTACATTTTCAGGGCATTCAAAAAAGATGCATAACTGAAAATTGACGATTTTTGATATATGACGTTGTTGAAAGGAGTGAGCGATATATTATATTTACATTCTTTTTAAACTTGAAATACTAAAGTGGTCAGGAGTCAGAATAATCACCGTGTACCATATGTATGAGGAGATGCATGAATGTGGAAGAGGCAAAGATTGTTCGTAAAGATTAATTGATGTGGCGTTCTATTTTCTCTGCCTACCCCTCTAGAGAAGCGATTTCATGCAAAGTTAGTTGATTTGTTTTTATTCATGTTTTTACTGAATATTCTTGTTGAAATTGCATTTTATATGTACATAGGTATAATTTAAAAAAAACTAAATGTACATACATTTTTCCGCTATTATTTTACTTGACCAGTGGCTGGGTTTCGTCGTTACCGAAATCATCAAACTGGTGAATAATATCAGTCTGATCAAATCAAATAAAAGTGTGGTTTTGTTGTGAATAAAAATATTTTATGTATTTCTCAAACGAAGATGAAGAATATCATAAATATAAAAATGTAGATCTCTGGGTGGTTACATTGACTTGTCGTTAGGTGGTTTAATTGATCATTTTATACACAGTAACAATTATCATTTTTACAATGATTGTCATGATTGTATTCAATTGTTACATCTATAACATATACGATGAAATGTCGATAGGCGATGTTTTTTAAATATCTAGACTTCATAAAATCTTGATATAAATAACTCCCGAGTTCAGAAAATCCTTCATTTGTGAACGAAGTTTTGGACACACCCCATTGTTTCAATTAAGTATAAAGTATAAAGCATTTTTGATCTGACGGTATTTTTGTACTTAAATAATTGAGATCCTAAGTTTTCAATTGACATTTGAAATGACGGATTGAAATGGTTAATTTATATGTGTGTACGTATGGTACGTTAATAATAAATTGACGCATATCGCATCGCCTATACCTTGAACTTAAACGAAGTTCACAAATGCCCTGTTGTATATTTATTTATTAATAACTTCTTGGCTCTATTTGTATCATATTATAATTCTGACTTGTCTTATTGATAGCGAAACAGATAAGACAGGTGTCATAAACCTTTTTATGCAGAGACATATGTACTCGTTTGTAATACTACTTAATAGTAATGTATCTTACAACACCATTAATATAATCATATTTTATTTAACCGATAATAAAAAGTGTCGGTTAAATTCTGTAACTTGAGGCACAAAAAAGTCTCCGCGGGAATCCCGAGGGCATACTAAGGTCAATTTGAATGTCACATATTAATTGAACTGTATATTAAAGTTTCATATTTAATGAATTGAATAATAGGGTATTTTCATACATCAGGGATAACGTTTCGGAAGTATGAAATATTTCGTAATTAAGGTTTTTTATTATAGAAAAATGAGAATCCTTGCTTTCATTTATAATTTTGATGTACTAGTCAATGTTTGTTATTAGATCGCAGATAGAGCTTGTATTGGTCAAAAAATAAAAATACGCATAGATATGCTAAATATTTACTATTATATAGAATAGAGATACAGTTTTCCATGGGTAGGCGATGAAAAATAGACTCCGAGTCAAATAATTTCGGGAATCTATGATTTTAACCCCTGAAAATTTCGTTATGTGTATTTTCATGTAACCAAATAGTACTTGTAAAGAGTGGTTCGATCTGTTCGAGAGAGATGCGCGTTGCTACTTCAGACCCCGGTCGGATAATATGGATCACGACTTAGATTTTTTTTTAAATACCTTAGTTTTTACACCTGAAAAAATGCATAGTTCCAAGTATAGAGGTACTGCCGCAGCAAAAAAGGAACAAGTTTATTTGATAGCAAAAAATAAGCACAACCCTTTACGCCCGAAAAAAATGTTATTTTTTTAAAATCGAACTGATATTAATAAATTATTGATTGTGTCTAAGTTTTAGTTCATGAATTATTGATTTACTAAGGAGTTATTTATATCAAGATTATTTTACCCTGAAAATATTTTTTAAATAAATTGTTTTGAAAATAAGTTTAACTAAAATTGAATATAATATTTTCAGGTATGTAAAAATTTCAGAATAATCCACAATTCATTTTGTGGTGGTTTCTTCTTATTTAACTTAATAATTTCTGACCATGTCTCTAAAGAATTGCATATGAAAGATGTTTTCAATTAAAGCATAATTATAACTCTTGAAATTTTAGTAGAGTGTTTGTTAATCATGGTTAGAATTGTGAATATTACACAGTGTATAAAGTGATCATCAGCCGATGATAGATCGTTAGCCCTGTAAATACCTACACAGATTCCCTTTTTTTCATCTTTGTTTAAGATAACATCAATAAAAATACAAATCTCACATAATATTTAATTCTTAAAATAACTTGTTGAGCTTTTTTAATTGACGGACTTCTAAAGGAACTAATAATATAAATGACAAATAGAAAAATACCGTATTGAAACCTTGTCTAAAATTTGATGCCCTGCCCCATCTAAGAGATATTTTAAAAAAATTCGGTTATTTTAAGGCCCAATATAGATAAATCACAACTAAATTGTCTTAAAACCCATGGAACATTTATTTTTGATGATTGAACTTTTTCTCAAAACATTGTTTTGTAATAAATATTTTTTTAAAAATAAATATGTGGTTTATAAAGAAATATTTATGTTAAGGTAAGGCGTTAAAAAATGATGAAAATATTTTTTCAAAATATATTCTTTAAAAAAATCCAAAAATATAATAAAAAATAAGTGCGCGGAGACATGTCTAGCCCCCTTTACGATATTTTTACAATAAATATTTTTATATCTACATTTAAAGATTAAGAACATCTACTGTTTTACCACAAAGTGACTGCCGAATCAATTAATGATATTAAGAACATATTTGTAAAACGGGGTTTAACGTGTTAACTGGAATCTTTCATTCCGACACGTCCGCAAGAAGGAGCAAATAAATTGAATTATAGGATGTCTGCAGGTCAGGACTTGCAAAAACCTGTTACTGAGTGCTGTAGAGTTCGTGGGAAAACCTGCGGAGGACACGAGAAAACGTTGAAATGTTCAATGGGGCTTGACTGTATGTCTGCTTCATAATTCGAGTACTATGGGTTGAGTAACGGAAGTGGAATATATATATATATATATATATATATATATATATATATATATATATATATATATATATATATATATATATATATATATATATATATGTATATATATACGTATATATATATATATATATATATATATATATATATATATATATATATATATATATATATACGTATATATATATATATATATATATATATATATATATATATATATATATATATATATATATATATATATATATATATATATACCACAAACACCGAGAACAATTGGATATAAATGTTCCTTGAATTTATTTTGTTATTGACGGTAATTTGCAATGTATGAAATCATTTTACATTCTTGGAGACGCCTGAAAACATTAAATAATGACGCATAAAATCATGTTTTAAGGCGTTTTCTAGTATGTGAAATGATTCGGAGTTTAACTTACAATTTATTGAGATCTCGTTTAAAGAAAAAACCTAATAAACTTAACCATTGATGGTGACGAAAATTCACAAGTGAATGGTGTCTATTAGAAGATATATAGATACGAGTTCCGAAATTTGAATAGTGTGGTTTTCAATCACATAAAGTGACCACTAGCACCACCCTATGATAGATTGTATTTCCTGTAAATACTCAGACTTCCATATTCTTCCTCATTTTTATTGAGATGTCAATATATTTAAATAACTCTTAAGTGAACAAATCCACATTTGTGAACAAAGATTTGGACAAACTCAAAATAATACACTTTATTAATACATCAACTTTTAGCTTAGACAACTTACATGGATGACAAAGAAAAGGAATTTATTTTACCCACAAATGTGAAACATATTTTTAAAACAAAAATACATGTGTATACATGGAGACATAACGGATATATTATTTTACTCGCATGTGAACACTAAGAAAACACACAACGGGATGAAGAAATTTCATCTTCTAATTATAAACCAAAACCACGACAAAACCGGTTTCTATAATTAAATTTACCGAGCGGAATTTGAAGGAGGACATTTTTCTAGAAATAAATCTTCGAGCTTTCTCTTTTAAGTTCTGTCACACGCGAACTTGCTCAATGAAAGTTATTTGAATTTTTTTCTTTTTCTTCACAGAAGTAAGCTTATTCCTCGACAATATTCGTATTACAAATACACTTTACTTTTTTACAACATTTGTTCACAAATCTGTATTAGTTCCAATTAGCAGTTATTTTGTTACATTTTTTTTGATAATTCAGCATACATGAAAAAGAATATGGAAGTCTGGGCATTTACAAGGCATGAAATTTCTAGAATAAGATACAAAGAGTAGGGTGATACAAAGAATGAATGAAGAAAGAATGTGAAAGAAAGAATGAATAAAAAGCTTTTGTAAAATCAATGCTGATCTTTTATTTTAAACAATTTTGGTATTTTAAAACAGGTTGTAAACCCGTAGTATTGGGATTTTTGTAATAAATATTCAACTGAGTTCATAAACTTACGAAAAACAGGTGACATTTGATCTCTCACATTCCGTACATCTTCTAAATAAATAAAAATGTAAATACTTATTCATTAGATTGAAAATCAGGTATTTGTATGTGTCCTGTGACGAGTATTAAAAATATGTTTTTAAACAGATTTTACATAAATTTTTTGTACATTAAAAAAAAAAAAAAATTGTGGTATGGTAAGAAAACACTCTCCTTACCATCCATTGTTTACTTTGTGTAATACCACATTTTTAAACACTTATTCGTGACTACCGGTTTCGCAAAAATTATTCCAACAGGTCATTAAAATTAAAATAAAAGTATTTCATTAAAATGATTAAAATTAAAATTAAATTATTACGATTTGACTTTTGTATAAAAATAAAATTTTTGGAAGAGAGAAAGACGTCAAATGAATCACATTGGGAATATTTTCAAAAGTGGACTCGAAGTCAGTAAAGTTAGTTGCACATAATAAACAAGATAAATAGTTAATGCAATTCCCATCAATAAAAAAATACCATACCACAAAGTTTAGCATGCTTTTAATTTACAAAAAAATATATACATATAGCTAGTGGAACGAATAACAAGCTTTTCTCATAGCAACACCACGCCTCCAGATTACATTTGAATATATTTGACATTATTATTGAAACTACTACATATGTATAAACCTACAATTAAGTATATTGATGGCCAAGGCTGTGCTTAGCAACAGTGTTAAAATATATACATATTATCTACAAAATGTGTGCGATAATTTAAGTGATATGTTTGAAAACCGATATATGAAGACTATTTGCGCAACTGTATCAATCTTTTGACGTTATTTATAATGGAAGTTTTAGATCTAGTTTAAATACCGAGTATCAATAACAAAAAATGTGCATTCTTTAAAAACATGAATCACTTTGAAAGGTTGTTTTTCAAATCGATTTGTGCAGTTTTTTAAGCCACAACTTTGTAGGTATGTCCAAATACTTGTTTACAAAACTGGGCAAATTAAAAGCTGTATAATTTAAAAAAAAAGTGTTATCAGGCGTTTCCCAGTGTGTAGAAATAATCCCAGTGTACGGATCTTGCATACATTAAAAAAAGGGCTCTGCTTAATGAAAGCTTTCTAAATCCAATATAGATGGCTATTGTAAACTCATATTCAGAGCGTCATGAGATTAATGTAATATGTATATGTCGGAGTTGCAAAAATTTGAGTAGTGTGGTTGTTAATCATAGGTAGAATGGTGAACGTTGTACGTGTGTATAGTGATTACTTAACAAGCCTATGACAGGTCATAAGCCCTGGAAATACCCTGACTTCTTTATACCTTGCTTTCGTGAGATTATTAATCAAATAAGCGTTGCATCGATTTGATGCAGTGCCCTGCGCACCATAGGGTGCGGGAGACGGAGAGAAGAAGAAGAATGATAAATATGTTATGTTTATTGAATAATCGAAATATGACTTCAATAATTGAATAAATTTGTAATCTTTGACACACATTACAGCATTTGTTATTAAAGTTGTGGAAAAGTACCACATATGAGTCGATTGACTTATATTTATTTTTCAAGATTTGAAATTATTGTTCAGAGCTCAATTTCAATTAATTAAAGCAATGTTGAGATAATAAGTAATAAACATAACGAGCAAAACATGTTGTGAAACAAATGCTCCCTTAACCAACGACAATTCGCATAGAGAAGAGAAGTGTATTTGTGAAAATTGTATCTTTGGCCAATACCATGGGAATAGTGGTGGATGAGCTTGAGGAAGACCATAGTCTAGAGCTGACCACTGAAGAGCTTATGGAGTTGTATTGTGTTTCACAGAAGGAAGTTGTGGAAGAGAGTTTGTTAGAGGAAGAGGAAGTAGCAGAGCAATAATCTTCTGATACAATAAGAGATGCTGGAAGCATGGAAACAGAAATATAAAGAACATTGAGAAAAATCACACTAGTAAAGAGATAGCTAGCTATACGTTCTAAACAAATATGCTAAGTCGCATTTTAACAAAATTGTTTGAAAAGTACATAAAAACAAATGTTTCTACACAGTTTTCTAACAACAATTGCTTTAAATTAATATATGTGTAATAAATTAATTATTTCTATTAAATATATTTTTTGAAACATTTTGAGTGTGTCCAAATACTTGTCCAAGAATTTGAGTAGTGTGGTTGTCAATAATGGGTAGAATTGGTGAATGTTACACGTGTGTAAAGTGATCACTTAAACCAGCCTATGACGGTCGTAAGCCCCGTAAATGCCAGACTTCCATATTCTTCTTCATCTTTGATGAGATATCAAAAAATAATATTTTTTGAACATATAAATCACATTTCAGGTTTTTACGTTCCTTAACAATTTATACAAAAATTTATAAGGGCACTTAGGAGGATGCAAAGGAGCTGGCAGTCGACAAAGAAGCCAGTTTGTGGACTCCATTTGTTTTATATAGGGAGTGGATATGTTTTAACTTACTAATTTTATAACATTTAAAAAAGTAGGCATTGATCTATGTATAGTTTATGGGAAAAACCTATTCGTTTAACGATCATTTACATAACGAGTGAGAATCGCTTTTACGAATTATTCTCGTTTTATGAGGTACAATAACTGTACAATAAAATCCAGCATACATTAAAATACAAATATTTCTCTAAAAAAAATAATGATCTCTTGAATTCATTCAATAATGCAATCTTTAAGTAGGAGTGACCGTGAATATATTTTACAAATTGTATGCAACTTAATATGGATTCGCTTTCACCCACTCAATTACCGAATGCAAACATTGTTTTTTTTTACAATAGCTGAAGTTATTTGCCCACATCACGAACGTCACGAAATTCAATTCTGATCGCCAAACGAATTGAATTCATTTCATTTTGACGCACAAAACAGCGTCATCGCTCATAAAGCAGGATAGCGTAATTATGCGTAATAACATCTCGTCAATAATGAAATCTAAACAGGAATTTTCCACGACAGAACGAGTCAATTCGAGATGGGATCAATTATAAAGTACAAAGAAGTCAGACGTATGTGCATTAAAAAACGGTGCTCTTTTTATATTTAGGTACCTATATAGTTTTTCAAACTCTCATTATCATTCTTCATTCATTTGGTGTAATATCGATTTGAATTCATTATAATATCCAAAATATTTAGTTTTTTTTGTTTATTTTGTTTTATATAAAAACAATAAATTATTCAAATATATCAAAGATAAAATAGTGTTAAACAAAAATTTTCATGAACATAGTACTCGAAATAAGGATAGAATAAGACTGCCATTGTTGAAAAAAACCGAGTCACAAAATTGTTTAATGTATTATATAAGAGATGCCTGAATGTATGAAGAATGAAAAGAATCTGATAGAATTTAAAAATAAATGGTTTTTTTATTGTAAAAAGATATAATTAAGTGAAAGTAATAGTTTTTATAAGTGTAATATAAGCAAATTAAAGAAATAAATCAAATAAAATATATACAATTGATGGGCTTACTTCGAAAATCAATCATACTTGCTTAAGTTTAAATTAATATATTATTAGATTAAAACCAATATTTTTAGCTTTTCCACTTTATTTTTATATGACCAGCGACTGGGTTTCATCGTTACCGACATCATCAGACTGGTCTGATGATGTCGGTAACGACGAATCATACTTGCTTAAGTTTAAATTAATATATTATTAGATTAAAACCAATATTTTTAGCTTTTCCAATTTATTTTTATTTGACCAGCGACCGGGTTTCGTCGTTACCGACATCATCAGACTGGTTTGATGATATCGGTAACGACGAAACCCGGTCGCTGGTCAAATAAAAATAAAGTGGAAAAGCTAAAAATATTGGTTTTAATCTAATAATATATTAAAATGCAATTTCATCACGAAGTGTCAGTGGATAATATAAATCTATTTATCTTTATATATATAAGTTTAAATTAGTTTATTACAAAAAAATATTAAATTGCATTCAGTACGTACAGTATATCATAAGCAGGCATAATGAAATAAGGAAAACAACAATTATGAAAAAGGCAAACCTCTTGTTACATTTTTATAAGATATATTTTTAAAAAATATTTTAATTTAGATGGCCGAAATCGGGGATAGTATTTTTTTAGATTAAAAGGTGTGTGAGTACCATAATTTTATTTGCTTTAACCTACTATAGAATTAACACTGACATCATATCGCGTTTACCCAGAATATTCATAAAGAATATCGATATCGCTCGTTCCTTTCAAGAACGTCATAAATCAAAAATCTACAATTTTCAGTTGTGCATGTTTTCGGAATGCCCAGAAAATTTACTATATCCCAGTAAAAGCGGCATATTTTTAACTTATATTTACCCACTACAGGGCAGAAAGTGTTGTTTTTGCATTTTAAAGAAAAGGTATTGTTTAATTATTTTTTAAATATACTAAATATTTTTCAAATAGAGAAAAAACGTTTAGGTTTTACCTAAAAAGATATGTTGCACAGTAAAAAGTTCAGTAAGTGGCTTCATAGTTATTTTTAATACATTGTATTATATTTTTAAACTTTGAAAACGTTGTCCTAAAAAATCAAGTTTTTTGATTTATGACGTTCTTAAAAGGAGTGAGCGATATGTCAAAAGATAATACGATTGATCTGTTTTTACATTTTATAAAAAAAAATCTTAAAAAAAAATTGCACAGAACTACTCGTCTTGTGATAGTTACTGCACATCATTTGCAACAAGTCCTTACAAGTTATAAATTAATAAGCATCTTTAAAATATACAAATATATATACATTTGTATATTACAACACTGTTTCCGGGAAAGCATTATTATTTAAAACTGTATCAATAAAAAAAGTTAATGCAGAAAATAGTCATTTTTTATAGAATGTAATTTCAGTGTAACTACATACTGTGACTAATTTACTACGAATTAATGACTGGTGACATGAATCACCCAAATTATCACAAAATACTAGAGAGTTAGTACCATACGATTAAATGTTTTTGTAATCTAGATCACAGTAATCATTCTGACAATTAGGCGATGAGATTTGTCACAAATTTACAATCTAAGCAAAATTGACTTATGCTTTTTCTGCTGAAAATGAGGATGATTTTTGTCTTAAATTACGCAGCCCTTGAATGAATAACATGATGAACGGCGAAGCCTTCTTTACAACTATTTTTTAATTTTTAAATTGAACGCTTGTATTAGACCACTTATTGAGTTTTATTTCATTTCACACGACTAGTTTCGAAAACTACAAATGTTTTCAACTACAGATGATCACGAAAACTACAATTTGTAAAGTGATGAAACTTATAACAGCCTATGATGGTCGTAAGCTCCGTAAATACCCAAACTTTCTATTCTTTTTCATCTGTGTTCAGATGTAAAAAAAAACAGTTTTTTTGTTGTTTTATGATTATTTTCACTAACCCGTTTCCATTTTTAGGATTGCGATATTTATGAATGAATTGATGAGCCATTCATAATACAGCTATGTCATTGTGTTTAAAACCTGCACTTTTTGAACTACCCACACTAACAAAATACACGATTGAAAGGAATGAAAGAGATATACTCGGTGTTCAGCAAATCGTGTCCACTAAAAAAGTGTAAAGAATTTATTCCAAAAAAAAAGTTATCATTCACAACCTTGACATTATTTGCATTATAATTAATTGCTTTGTTTACTTAATTGAATAAAGCTGGGTGATAGGAGAAAACTATTTCATTTCATCAATTTATTAATTTGTTTTAATAAAATTTAAATGAGAACCGTCAAATATTTTATTGCAATAACAGCCGAACAGTGTCTGGATTTAATACTCCTATAAACCGAATGGAAAACCGTGGAAATGATTTCGCGGACTATATTGATATATGGAATATGCCACTTCCTAACTATAAAACGATAATAATTACAATATTTCCGGCGAATGCATAATTCTTTGTTTTATATGTTAATCGTGATATCGATCATCTAAATTAAAATAAATAATATTTTAAAGAAAGGGGATTGCCTTTTAAATTATTTTTGTTTGTCTTTATTCATTTGTTTGCCTTCTTATGATATACTGTTATTATTTTATACTTACTGAGCCACTAATATACAAACTTAAAAAAAGCTTACTGAGCCAATAATATACTTATTGAGTCAATAATATACAAACTTAAAAAAAGAAAACATATTACTTATCATTAAGTAACAACGTGTAATAAATTTTGTACGAATTGGCTACGGCCGTTAATAAAAGGAAAAAATCATACAAATATATTATTCTCAAACTAATTCTGTATCTTAAGATTGTATTGTGAAATAATACTGATTAATTTAAATACTATTTATTGTAAATTCGGTTTAAATTGAGGAAATACCGTTTACAAAAACTATGACTAATGTTCTCTGCTGAATACTACTAAGATTTTTTTATTAAACTGTACCACACTGTTCCTCGTTACATTTCTTAGAAATTTATATGTACACTCAAATTATCACATCAGTATAGCGGTAGAATTATTTTTTGGTGTTTATTTAATATTTATTTCATAATTAGGACGAGTTATCTCCCTCCGTGTATATAGCGTTCGTCCTATCCGTTCAGACATGATGTATGACACTATATACACTATGGGCATCCGGTTATACGGAGAACACAATACACATCAACTCGGTGTTACCTGTTTAGTGCCTATAGTACCCATGCTCTCCTGGTATATGGTACAGAAAGCGAGAATGAATTTAGAAAGCGACAGACACATTTAAAAAAACTTCTGTCATTAAATTTCGATTGCAAAAGATGTGATTGCTTTACTAATTTTGAATTGTATGTATTCAAACAAGATTAATACTTTTGTGGATTATAGAAAATTCACAGTTCGCCTTTATTTAGCTTTGAACATTCACTATTTCGGTAAAGATATATTGCCATTCATCCGATTCTTTCACATCGTCTGCAAAAAGTGAAATACTGAAAATTATGCTAATTATCGTATAATGTAGTGTGACACTTTGTTAATTTATTAATATTGTATTATGTGTGATTAAACAAGATCTATATTTTTGTGGATCATAGAAAATTCATAGTTCGACCATATCGAGTTTTCAACAATCACTATTTCTATAAAGATATATGTATTCGCATTTACCTATAGATTACATATAGATTCTTTCATATCGCCGGCGAAGGTAATAAATTTATGAAAAAATAAAAAATTTATGAAAAAATAAAATAAAATAAAACTCTGAAAATTATATGACTTATCGATTAATGCTGTGTGAAACTTTATTAATTTATTGATGTTGTATTATGTGTGATTAAACAACATTTTTACTTGAGTGGATTATAGAAAATTCATAGATCGACCCGACCTTATTGAGCTTTCAATAAGGACTATTTCTGTAAAGATATATATACACGCATTCAGTAGATTCTTTCAAATGATCATCGAAGGTAAAATACTGAAAATTATTCAACTTATCATGTGATTTATTGCTGCGAGGTAATGCAATCCACGTGGTTTACCCACGGTCATTTGGAAACTGCGTTCAGGAATTGATATCGTCAACAGTTATTTGAAAATATTATATTAGTTTCATCATGTATACCTACTATACATATTTCTAAACGTACATATTTCTTTTCTTGTTTCCCACTGCTGTATTTATCGTGTGATTGTATTTTCTTTAAGACAGGAGCGCTATCAGAAGAATGCATTTATACCTGAATATGTACTAATCGGAAGTGTGAAGATAAAAAAAAGGTATCGTAAAACTTGTTTCAACTCACGAGGCATGAGGGTCATCGTAGCATGAAAAATGTGTAGTCGGTCGTTCATTACATATAGTTCGCGGAGATAGATGACCCTGTTCAAATCGACGCTACTAGGCGAGGAAGGACAAAATAATAAGTATGTTTATATATGTACATATATATATATATATATATATATATATATATATATATATATATATATATATATATATATATATATATATATATATATATATATATATATAAACACATGTAGAGGAAGGAAATTGAGATGTTATGGGCACATAGAACGCAGAGAACTTTATCATATTGTGAACCAGGCAATCGCCATGAATTTATTTCCTCTTTTTTAATCTCTGAATGTTTTTTAATAGTTATAATAACATAAATGTGGAATTGTTTAATTGGCTTTTTTTAACGTAACTATTTTTGTTAATGTAATGTAATTTTTATTATTGTTAAAGTAACTATTGTTTATTATATCATTTTTTTTATATGTAAAGCTGTACAATTCCCGAACAAATAAAATAAAAATAAATAAAATAAAATAAATAAATATAATTTATGGATGCTGCAGAAAGAAAATATGATTGGAAGGCATGGCGTAGGTGACGTTGGCCATGATAGAAGGATCTTAATCCTGAAGACGGGGAGAGCTGACCCCTACAGACTACAAAGACATCAAATTGGGATGGAGCCAGGAAGAGTAAAGAAAAAAATGTAAAAGAAATGTTTTCATTTATATTTTAAAAAATATGTATTTAAAAATTTTATTGTTCTATGTAGTAATCTTTCTTAAGCTCGGCATACTCTTCCATTCACACTTGCCAAATAAACTTTCTTAACCATTCATTCGTCATTTATTCACTCCATACATACGATTACTTAATCTTTTAAATTATACCCTAATTATATTAACCCTTTTACTCCGTCAACCATTAATTGAAAGCCTTACAACATTATAATAAATTTTTAAGAGTTTGAAAATTTGTATTCAGTATAAAGAAAAACATACATACACCGGTAAATAAATGTTTACATGGCATACTTTTTGTGGGTGATGAAAGATTCAAGTAAACCAGTCATAAAGGGTTAAAGGTTAAGGCCCTAAAAACGTGAATTTCAAAACTCCTCTTGGCGCCATTTTCCCGAAGAAATAACTTTATGGCAAAAACTGTTTTGCACATTTTCGTATTAAAATGTTTGCATTTTAACATTACTGTAAGATAATAGACAAATGGCAAACCAAATATTAAAAATGATTGCAAAATTACATTAACCGTGGTGCAATATGACGCAATATTTTGCCTTTTACTGAAAAAAACGTTTCCTTTCAGTGACATGTATTTTTTTTATATATTTCTCTTGATTGCGCAATAAATTTACCACTTTTTAATATATTTCAAAATAAAACGCGTTTAATTTTTTGCCCCTGTAGTGCAGTGGTTGTCACGTTTGGCTACCGAGCTGAAACTATTTGAGTTCAAGTTCCAGATGGGTCAAACAAAATGAGTATATTTTTACCATTAATATTTATTGAATATTGCTTCAGACTGATACTTGAAGCGAAGGATTGAGATGATTGCCTAAGTTAACAAAATAAGGGAAAAAAGCGTGAATTTCCCGCCAAAAATAATATACAAAACTAAAAGTTTTTTTAGTTTGAAATTTCTGATAAAAAATATATGTGTAATGTTTATTTTATTTGTCGATTGTGTTATTTAATATGAGGTAAGGAAACGAAAATTACACAATAAAAAGCAATGGAAAAGGCTAATATATTCGTTTTAATTAATTAAAAACCACTTACTAGTTATGAAATAAATGACGTTTAGGGTATTTGCCTGAAGATTTTTCCGACAAAGAACGATCTAAAGGGCTACATTTGAAAGCACGAAATATTTGACTATTGTTCAACTTAAAAAAAACTGAATCACACAACCTCACTTCTTCACATTTAGTAAATTAATGACAAGCCAGCGAGTTGACTTTACGAATGGGAACGCACCTACCTACTTATATCCATAGCACGTGTGTTAGTATGTACGTATTTGAATGTAGTGGTATAAACTACAGCGCCATCTATGAGATAGTTCTCCAACAAGAAAAGTTTTAATCTTCGTGCGGTAGATGCTCCCAATATCGTGTCATCTTGATTTGAGAGTATTTAATGTGGTAAAATAAATGTTCTAGAATGTCGCCAGTGTTTTTGCCTAGAATTTTCACTCATGAATTACATGAAATTATAGTAACTTTAAACATAAAGAGTAAATCCACTCACAAGTAGGCATAGGCTATGAAACTTATAAAGTTGAAGCCTGAGTAGGGACATGATAAACGGTGTTGCATAAGCCGTAGCTAGATTTCAGAGTCACTTGGACGTTAGGTAATTCAAAAAAAAAGTTCTAGAATGTTCAATTTAATTAAATGCCTGAATCATTTAAATAACGTTATTATTAAAATGATTTATTTTATGAGGAATATTTTGCAATTACATTGAAAACACAATATAAAGTGTAATTAAATTAATACAAAATAAAGTGTATTTTTGGATTCTATAAATGGTACTTTTTTTCACTTGTATCTTTCAGAATAATCCAACGATTTAACAAGAATGGGGTGAAAAGACAATAAAAATTAGAATACAGTCAAAGAAACACTGAAGAGATGCATATTTTAAAGGATAGACGTATATAAAATACAGTAGTATATGATTTTAAGTATAAGTAAAGAATTAAAATGAAAAACTAAATATGCTTTGAAGTAACATTTCATAATAAATAACATAATAAATATGATAAAGAATATGAAATAAATAATGAAAAACTATGCTTAACACTGTGAGTGTAAGCATTATAGCAAAAAATATTCAAAAGGGTGAATTTAGAATTACAGCAAAACGGAAGTAAT